>NC_044281.2:43467160-43767160 GCF_004027225.2 Strigops habroptila
CCGTTTATGTCTACTCTCATAACTTCACAAAACATTCACTTTGGGGTGAAAAACTTCCATACTTGTCTCTTGTATCAGCAAAATGTCTTCACCTTTTTGAGTTGAGTATGAATAAAATATTTTTTTTTTACCCTTTGAAAAAAATTCTGACCATTTTTTTCCACAGGGATAGCTCAAAAACGGCTGAACTTTGAAACTTCAAACGTGGCATGTAAATAGTCCTTAATGAGAAGTACGTGCTTTACTCAGTTTGAAAACAGAAAATGTTTTTGATTAATAGTTATGAATGCTTGAGAAGATCAGGATTGCAGCGAACTTTTAATTCTGAATATTTCAGGAGTTCTGTATGTGTGTGACTTCCTAGGGGCGTGCACTTTCTAACATATGTCAACAGTAGAGTTGAGTGAATTACATGTAACGAATAATTCACCTGAGAAATTTAACCTTTGTTCTGCTTGTAGTGTGTCTGGAAGCAGGTAACAATTTTGAAGGAAATGATGCCTTGGTCAGTGTTTTCAATTAACATAAAGCTGTTTTTCCTGTGAGTGAATTGCACTTCACTGGAGGTGCATGTTACTCACATTTCTAATGCTGTGCTTGATTTTATTAGGATCAGTAAGTCACTGTTTCCTCACTGGCTGAATGCACAAGCAGTGTTCTGTTACTAATGATATGCACATGTAAACTGTTGTTTCCATTTTCACTTGCCTTAAAATTTCAGTTTTTCCATCCCTTCATGACAATAAAATACCATCTGCAGAACTTCCACTTCTTCAGTTTCATTTTGAAAACTGGGTGTATCCACAGAATTTTTTTCAGGCATTTATTTCTCTCTGATCAATGGACACCAGCAGTAACTGTGAAATGTTGCTCCATTTACTTAGGGAAAACTCACACTGAAGATGAAAATCACCCCTGTGCAGTGGGCTGGCTGAAGGTATGCATCACGTAATCCCCACTTCACCCTAATCGTGAAGGCTTAGGTGGGACTTGAATGGTGCTAGTTCTCTGCAGAGGGGTAAATTTCTCCCTGAGTGAATGATGCCCAACTAGAGACTGCAGGGTCTGGCTTTCAGTGCCACTCAGGTGCTCAGGCCATTTAAAGAGTGCTGATGTTTCACATGGTTATCTCACAGTAAAGACTTCCAGCATCTGGATGGCTTATCCACAAAGAGGCTTTATACTAATTCAAGCCTTTGGAAGGATTTGCATCAGTTTTAACTGTGATGATGTGGTATGGTAATTATAAAGCACTTGTGCGAATCCTAGGAATTAAATTAGCTTGGGTGCTTATGATATATTAAGAATTTATAATTCCTATGACCTTGTGACTCCTTCTTGCCTGATACCTGGGGGAGCTGAAAACCAAAAGCCCAGAGCCTCATGTAACAGTCACACCTGAGAGTGATACAGATTTGCTGGGACAGTCTGTACATACGTCACCTAATCAGGACTCAGGAGTTATCCCTGTTTTACTCGTTATGGCTTGGAATGTAGTTTACTAAGAATTGAAACTTCTAATTTATCTTAAGTCTCTGGGCTTAGGTCATCAGAGTGAAGTTAAATGGCGTAGATACAGAAGAGTCTGAGTTAAAGAGAAGGTGTAGGCGACAGCGTGCTCCAGCTGTGTCCCGTCACACTGTGTGTGGTACACCTGCCAAAGCTGCTGGTCATTTGGTCCTTGGTTATGACCTTACTTAAAAGGGGAAGATGCCCATGCTGAGCTCTGTGTGTAGCAGTCCTCAACAGGAAGAGTAAATTTTGCCATTGCTAACTTTTAGGGACCAGTTGTTTGCCTTTGTGTCTAATCCCTGGTTAGCTCTAAAGCTACATAGTTCAGTCTAATTTCAGCAAATGGAGTTAAATCCTATAGTTTGAGTTTGGGGGAGGAGTGTTTCTTAGACTCCAGACGATTTGCATTTCAAATGCCATTACTGCAGAATATGTAATGCAGCTTATCATTCCAATTGTGCTGCAGGATCAAAAGTTATTGGGGGCGTAAGACCAGCATGTAGCCACACCAATTTTGTGCCACACTTACACCTCTCGGGAGGTAAATAGTGGGATCAGAATAACTACACAATGGAGGCAGGGAAACAGGAAGATTTGTAGAAAGGAGCAGGTTGCAGCCAGAGAGGTAAATTACTACAGGGAAGATGGAGGGTGCGAGCACAGGTGATTATATATCAAAATTGCATGCCGAATAAATATGAGAAGCATAATTTGTGAAGAAAATATGTGGACTTTGACATATAATCACTACTAAAACATGATGCTATATGGAGAACTTGGGGACAACATGTTAGAAGTTGCTAGTCAGTAGCTGTGTGTGAATTTGCAGAAGCGCCCCTCTTCTTTGCCTGCTCATTACATGGAACCTCAGCGAGTATTACCTTGGTAGCATCAGAAAGAAATGCGACTGCCATGCTGTAAATATCCATCTGCATAGTTACTTCCCTACACCCTGCCACGGGTACAACCATCGTGGCAGTGTTCTCTTGGCAGTTACAGGCGAATGACATCAGGCGTCTGTTCTAGAGAAAGGAAAGTATTGACTGAGTTTGTACTGAGAGTATGGACGGCTGTTCCCTGGAGAGGTTTGATGTGTGATGACAGCAAATGAAATGCTTTTTTCAGGCAACTTCTTCATTGTGCCAGTTTACTGGCAAAAAATACAAACTGATTTTGGTCAACAAGTGTAGCATATTATCATTAGCGGAACATGAGGATAGCAAAGGCTAAACCTTTTACTTAATAAATTAGAAAAGGATTTTCTGTCAACATATTTAAAATATTTATTATGTTTTAGTTGAAAGAATCATTTTAGCCACCCCTTAGCTGCCTGCTTAGCAGTCCATTGTTTGCTTGGTCATATGAAGGTTTTTAGTTTGGGCTCAGAGCTGCACCTTTTAAAAAAAACTAGCAAAACAACAGACATCTTCAGATGTTTTTTAAAACCACGTAGATCAGAGCTCCAAATTTCCTAAGCAGAATAGTAGCATGAATGTTACGTTCATGATCAGAGAAAAGTGATAAATGCTGAATACATCAGCTCACTTTTCATGCTAAATGGCCTGTAATATTTATCAGGGTGAATCCTATGAGGTACGCATTGTAACACCACCTTTGGTCTGCTTTCAGCTCTAGGAACCAGACTATTCTTGTAACCCATTCCTGTAGCATACAGGCTTTAATATAAAATGAATAACACAAAAGTGGATGGATTCTGAAAGACCTCAGAATAAGTCTCAAAACAAGCTAATAAATGTAAAATACTCTTTATCTGTATTAATGCTTGGATTCTTTGGCACTCGTAGAGCCAGCGTATGAGGCACAGCAGCCATTCCGCAGAGAACTCTCCAATCGAGCGACGAAGTCTAATGACCTCAGATGAAAATTATCACAATGAAAGGGCTCGGAAGAGCAGGAACCGCTTGTCTTCCAGTTCCCAACACAGCCGAGATCACTATCCTCTAGTGGAAGAAGAATACTCTGACTCATACCAGGACACATACAAACCCCACAGGAACCGAGGATCCCCTGGAGGATACAGCCATGACTCACGACATAGGCTTTGAGTTCAAGAACCTGGGGAAAAATAGTATTCATCAGTTGATAATTGCCATAACGTAGCTAGGAAAAGAAATTAAAAATCAATCATGTTAATTTGGCAGATGTAACACGGTCATACTGAAGTTGCACTCTGCTGTCACTTGATGTTAAGTAGGGGACAAAAAAAAGTTACCAGGCCCTTACGTTTATGCCCGATCATATAGGTTGTTTTTTGGGTTACTTATTTTATTTTTACTACAGCATTTGCATTTATAGCCATATTTTCTTGTCGTTAGATATTAGACACATCCGTTTGTAATTTAGGGTACTTATCAAGGCACTTATAAAATAATTTCCTGTGCTGGAAATTCCAAATGACCAGTTCCAGTTGGAACCAATTTATAAACCAATTCCTGTTGGAATTCGGGTGAATTGACTGGAAAGTCGACGTGAGCATGTTGCAATCAGTTAAAAAAAAATGCAAATGAAAAATCTGAAAATTAGAAACCACTAGAAGCCGGAAAGTCAGCTATTTGTTTGCTGGAAGCTCAATTTACATTTAAAGTTAGAATAAAAGGATTTATTCTAGCTACTTATTTCCAGGATGGCTTTTTCAGACAGACCAAATGTAAACTATTGAGAGTGCCAAATATCACAAATTATTGCAGCAGTTATAAAATACTTTCCAGTTTGAAATTCTTTTTAGACCTGGCGTGAATGTTGCAGCAAAACAATTTCTTTAGTTTAGCCGGTACTGACATTTTTGTTGCAGTCAGCAATGATGAACTATGGCAGGAGAAGGGGAAATAGAAATGGGAAAATGAACAAACTGAAGAATAGTTTATATGGTTAGAGGTTGAGAATAGCTTGCTTTTAGCCCTGTTCTTTCCCTATTGTTTTCCCTAGCTAGTAGTCCCAAAATTTAACATTAGTGTGTAGATACATCTTTTCTCCCATTTTTAGTATTCTGCCTTTTAAAATGGAAAACGATACGCTCTTCCTACCCAGTCACTACATTCCAGTACATCTGAGTATCTACCTGTATGTTACATCTTTCAAAATCCATCTTTGAAATGTCTGAAAATTCAAGCATTGCACAAGAACTCTCCAGAAGATCAGTTTAAACATCAGTAATGAGATCTGAGGGAAGGAGGGGGGAGTAAATGTTCGTAAATGATGAACATTTAAAATAACACATTGGTCAGATTGCAATAAAAATGGAATATCAGGAAAAAATCGGCTCACAGCAAAGTGGTAGAACTGACATTTTTGATTCAAAGAACTATGATAAATCTTTGGAGATGTTGCTGCCTTACTTCCTAACAATCACTTCTTTTCACCTACTGAGTCTTCAGTTTCTTTAAATAGATAAATTGATGTGATTGGACCTTATGTCTTACGGGATCAGTGAAGCCTTAGATCCAGTGTGACTGAAAAATTTACCATGATAGACTGTTTTGTACAACCCTCTAATGTCTTTAAGCAGAGACTCCTGGAATTCCCCACTGCATTTCTAAAATCGACAGAACTGTGCTGAACATGCATTTTTTTAATGCAGGTTCCTGTCAAAACTCCCCCCCCCCCCCCCCCGAGGATAATTGACTTTTATATTTGCTTGTTTTCTTCCCAAAGCCTGCTAAAAGTAGGCTTTTAACCACACAGCACTAAATTAATTTCATGAGTATTACTGTTTCTTCTATTTTCTGGACCAGTTAGCAAAGATCACTGGTATCTTCCACCACCATTGAGTCTGGTTATCTTCTTGATGTTAACAAGAAAATTAATTCATCCCATATCCAGTACAACCAAAAATTATGTCCATCTCTAGCAGTGTTAAAAGATTGCGGATGCATGATTAATTTTTTAAACGTCACTGCCTAAAAGGCAGCCTTCAGCACCACTAGATGATTCGAACGAGCCAGTTACCAAATAAAAAAAGGAAAATACCTGCATCCATTGGAGTAGCAGAGTTAAGAATTGATGTGACAGGCCTGATCGTCTATGATTTTCTCAGGCTAAATGCTTGCAGGTTCCAAAAGGGCATTTAGGCTGAGAAAGCATGGCAGGATCTGGCCTGGGAAGGGTGGCTTCAGCTGCCTCCTCTAATATTTTCTGCTATAGCACAGTGGAGCATTTTCCAGTAATTTCTACAAATCTCTGTTACATGTACAGCACACCTACCTGCATGAGAACGAAGGCATTAGGCAAAACATTTTTTCTATAAGCTTTAATAGGTTTCTTGTTTGTGTGCATTAAAGTATTGCAAAGGATGCACTGAGATGTATAAACCTAGATTAGCTGTTTATCTTTATTCTGTAGTAGCATTAGGGATCAGATCATTTAACTGCTTGAAGATATTTGCATTTTAATGGCAGGTAGCTGCGAAGCACCTACGTATATTTTCTAGTAAACAAGGTTACTGCTTTATCATTTCCTAGACAGAAATGTCATTTACTTCTAGAGCCTTTTGGAGCCTTGTTTTTAAGTCTTCCATGTCATGTTAGTGAAGGGAAAGGTCTACACAACACATATGCACAAATTCCATCACCTGCAGCATCTGAAGTGCCAAAACTAATTCATTTGTTCTAATCAGAACAAGCTTAAGAGGGATGTCATTGTCTTGAAAGAACACACCAAGTTCCTTTACTGTGTGACTTTAAGTTTACTTTGCTACTGTGTGTAATTAGTTTACCCTCTCCTCTCCCACTGCCCATTCCATTTTAATATAAGAAATCAGTTAGCAGTGATCCAGCAGGTCTCCTTGCTTGCTGTTTTTTTATTTTTTGAAGATAGATATATCTTTAAGTACAAATATACTGAACTTGCTAATAGATTATTAATTTATTCTAGATACAAGCTATGGGAACTCTATTTTAAAAAGTAAATTATTTTTAGGAAATGCAGTAATCAGTAAAAGCTGCAATGTTGATCAGGACATGTTAACTCATAGTATTTGTATTAGAACTTCAGCAGTGCTAGCCAGCTGTATTGTGATTTCTTCTGCAATGGCGCTATATACAATTGTGAAGTTCATGTATTCCTGAACGAACATGAGTAAGACTAATTTTCCGGTCCTCATACCATTTCTTCTTGTTATTGTAATATTATTAAAGATACGAGTTCTGTTCATAAGCTCTGGCTTATACAGAGGATTTTAGACATACTGATAAAACACTGATTTTTTTTTAAGTTGTTGTTATCTGAGTTTTCATGAGGATACTTTTGGATTAATGACAATTTACCCAATAAAGGTGGTAACAACAATCTTGATATCTAACGATAGTATATGTCAGGGCATTCATATGTTTGTGAATGAATTAACAGAAGTTTTTAAAATCTTGAAGCCACTTTAAAGACAATTAATTGATAAACTTTTAATTTAAAATACTTTGGCAAGTTGTATTTAACAGACGTACAGGTTGTTTTACTAGTTCCACAGATGAACATTTATCCCATGGGATGTGCAACTCGCAACTGATTATGTTTTCTGAGTGTATTATGAAATTAGGTTTAAAGGAATGTAACTGAAGCTGTTCTGTATCCAATTTTAGTTTATAAATAGTGGACCAAATCAGATGATCATTTTCTAAACAGGTTGGTCTGACAAAAATCAGTCCCTCTGCTTGAGATTTGATGGCATAGTATGGCCCACACCGAGATTTCATCCTGACAAACCATCTTGCCATGAGAATAGGTGGCGTCCCTGATTTTGGACTTGATAAGCATGATCGGTTCCTGAAGCATGTGTTGTTCCCTCAGCCTGCTTCTGATCCCACATGGGCCCAGATAAATTCCATGTGCCTGGGAGGGGAGGTGGCTCCACAACTCACAGCCTTGCCAGTGGTGGCACTCACAGCGTTAGTGCTGGGTTTGCTGCAAATAGAGGGTTTACTGTGTTTTCGCTAGGTTTGAAAGCTGCTTCTGAAGTTGATATTTGGGGGGTTAATCTTTTGCGCTCCTTGCTTTTAAAATAATGTTTAATACATACTTCAGAGAGTGAAAATTGCAAAAAGGAGGAAGTGAGCTGTAGGAATAATAAGGTGACGGTAGTTCCTCTGCATGTGCATAGGCCTGTAACTCCAAGTTCAGTTTGACTGAAAATCTGAATTCAGTTTGGACTCAATGCCACAAGTCTCTGAAACATCCCAGAATCTCATCTCTCTATTGGCATTACCATTCTCAAAATAATACTTCTAGTACTATTACTTTATAGCATACTCATTTGAGTAAGTTAGGGCTCTCATTTGTCCTTTTTTGTTTAAGAATGTATTAAATGTGTCCTCTGCTATATTTTGTTTTACAAGTTCAGTGCTTCTGAAGCTTGACCTTGACTCCATGGTCATAATTTTTTTTTTTTTTTAAGCAAAAGTAATTGGAGACCACAGATTAAAAAATCAGATGTGTGTTTTGTAAAATACCACTTATACAACTCTGATTTTGTTCCTAAAAGTGTGTATTTTAAAATTGGGTTATATTACTGCAGTTGGTATTAATACAGGTTTGGATCCATGGGATTCTGCTACCATGTATTTTGTTGCAGTTGCCTCTCCTTTCTTCAGATAGCTCTACAAAGAGTAACAGGACTGCAAGATGCTGTAATGTAGCCAATTTTAACTCCAGGGAAAGTAAGTTCCCTCTATCTTTAAAACAACAACAAAAGTAAATGTATTATTTGAAGAATCTGCATTTGAATAACCTTTGTTAGGTTGTTATTCAGTCCAATTGATTTTACATAGAAAAATAAAAGGACATTTTAATAAAGTGGTGAAATATATGTAAGGAATTAACTTGGAGAAAGAGCTGAAAATGCTACTTAGTATTGAAATTTGTGCTGAGATCCATTTCATTATTTGTGGAATGCATTTAAGAAGAGAAGTACTGAATCCATAGAGAGAATTTTGGAAGAAGATAGACATCATTTTAAAACGTTAATAAGAGCATGTCATTCCTTTATTCCTTTGAACATGGTGAAACTGGGAGTAGCTCTGGCTTGGTCTCAGGTTTACTAGACCTGTCTTTTCCCCTCAGATTTTTTGGCAGTGAGTTACTATCTGGACTAGATCCTACAGACACCTACAACTGGACACAGAGTTTATAACTGTCTGCTCTGAGAGTCAGTATTTGCAAGGTCTGACCATAAATATCACATACTGATTATCAGATGCCTTATCAGTATTTCCTGAAAAACAAAATGTAATTAAATTTAACGCCACAGTCCCCTTTGATATGCATTCTACTCTGTATAAGCAGTAGAAAATCAATATAGTGAGAAAATCTATTGTACAGTACAGAATAATATATTTTGCCAATGATGTAAAAACAGAGCAAGGAAAAAGAAGCACATTTGTAATAGCACAAATTTACAATAATTCCACTATTGCATTTGGTGGTGTATTTTTGAAAAAAGGAGGTAGACTTTTTGATCCAGCATCAGTGGATTTATTGCATTTTTGATCAGTTTAACTTGCTGTCTGATACTTCAGGTTTATTTTATGCATATGTGATTGTTTTTTCAAAAACGGTATCCTTCCATATTAATTAAGGAAAAAAAACCCAAACCTTTTGAATTAGAAAGTCCACTGCATTTCTTGCCAATTTCCTCCTCAATGCTGAAATTACATTAAATAACTTCTGATTTTGGCCACTGTATAGATTTTTGGCATATGACTGATGAATACACCACGAATACACTAGGAGCCCAAGGTCAGGAGTGAACTACTCCCAGTAAATAAGTTCTTGGGGCTGCAGAGCTACTTGCTTTAATGTATGGGAACGGGGAGGTGGGGGAAGAGAATATTACTCTGCAAGAGCTGTGGACAAGTACACCCAAAACCTTCCACTGATACTGCTGGGAATTTAAAATGGGAGGAAAGTAAGCTTAAGGAATGTGTGCGTGGGGCCAAGGTGTATTTGCATTGGAAACACACCAGATTCTCTTCTCATGCAGAGAAAGTCAGTGATACCGTACCAGAATAGCATAGGAAGAGAATCAAGCAAAATGCAAACTGTATGTACACATGAGAAATAGAGGGATGAAGAAGGATGAAAACGGTCATTCGAAACTATGGACCTTGGGCTTCTCAGATCCCAGAAAATCTCCATTTCTCACCCAAACTGGTTCCCAGTGATAACTTGGCAGTGTTACTTCCAGCCTCACTGGGAGACAGTTCAGAGTCACGCTGGTAAAGACATTACTGCCTTTACAAAAAAAAAAAACCAAAAACCCAAAAGTAAAAATACACCCACAAATGTGTGTTTTCTGCTGATTTGCCCCTTTCTGGTTTTCCTTCTATAGATACTGTATGTGTAGCATTCTACAAGGCATGCTGGGTAAAATATACTATGCAAATGTGTACAGTGTTGCATGCTTTGCTCTCCCTCTGCTTTTAGTGGCTTTCAAAGAAAGAAAAGTGGTGTTATTTTTGTGACCAGAATCATTTAAAAAGGACAATGCAGACTGCATGCTGATAGTATCCTCATTTCTATGGATTTGTTTTATGGAATTTAGATGTACAAAAATGAACTGCATTACAATAACTTTTCTACAATAAATGAAAAAACTACAAACCGTTTAAAAGTCTTTTAAGTCTCTTTGCATTCTGCACTCAAGATTGGAAAAAAGCTCAGAGTCATCACTTGAGAAACCGTTCAGAGCATTGTGGTATTTTGTTTGCCGATAGCTTTTGGCAGCAGCTTCCTGTGTTATGGAATTTTTAGTAAAAATTAATGAGATTCTGATGAAGGAGATGCATCTGGTCTGTGAAATGAATTATGTTTATTTTTAAATCCATCTGCTCTTAAATAGCTGCAACTCCGAAGTACATAAATATATATAATATCTTACTATTCATGAGGAAGTAAAATACTTGCGGCCAACTGCTCAGTTGAAGGATTCTCATGAACTTTAATGGTCTTTGGATCTGGTCCTCAGTATGATCTCATGCTGATGTAAAATGGGTTCCTGGACAGAAACAAGGATCAGAATGATGTGAGGTATTAAGGACTGGGTAATTAAAAAAAAATTAAATGCTGTTTATAGTATCTTGAAAAACAGAAAGCACTGACAAATGCTGCTGCTTCCAAAGGGTGAATAATAGAAGCCAGCAACCTATGAGAGATGCTTTGATCATCAAAAAAATGTGGACATACAGAGCTTATAAATTCGGTATGACAGCAGGGGACCAAGCCAGAGCTGTGCTGAGCCCCAGCAGAGCAGTAAGGGCTCTGTGCCCAGCTGTACTGCTGGGCTCCCCTGTACAATGCTCTCCTCCCTCTCCTAACTGCCCTGGGGAGAGCAGTGGTGGCCTCTGGCAGGGCTTAGGTATGTGTCACCCATCAGGGTGTCCAGGCCTGGCACTGCCTGCTGTAACCAGTGGCATGGTGTGCTTGCTCCACAGCATTTCTGTCAGAAGCCTGCCCTCGAAGAACAGACTGACTTTGCCAGGTAAGCTGCACGTTATGTGTGAATTAATGTTGCCTTTTACATATCTAATGCAGAAGCAGGGCTTTTAAAATTGTTTAATTGAATTACCTTGTCTAAAGTGTTCAGAATCAGATAGAAACATACAAGTTGTAATCTAAACTGTTAATAAAAAACTTAAGGACTTTCAAATAAATATAACATAAATGTATTCTTTTGTGTGTTTTCCTATGATCCAGGAAGTTAGAAGTTCATAAGCCACTTGTCTGCTCCACATGTTCTAGTTTCTTCTGTATAGAAGTATTTTCTGCTCCAGCGGTGAAAATGTGCTGTAGGCAGACAACACGCTTTCACAGTGTAGAAATGCTAAGATGACCCACAGAGCATTGAAACCAAATGTACATGACCTGAAAAGGCTTTTCAGAATTCCAGGAGGAAGTTGTGTGACTGTATTCGCGATAAGCCATGCTGATTTGAGTGCTTTCTTAGAAAGCTGCCACCAGCAGTGGGAAGCCCAACATTCGTGTTAGCATGTGAAATACAATACAGGATAAAGCAGGCTGCCATACAAATGTCCTAACTGATAATTTAACTAACAGAGGGAAAACAGAGGTGAAATCCTAACAATAGCTTCCTAGCCCTAAGATACACCATACATTCATTCATCCTGTAAAAACATCACTCTGTTTTGCAGCTGTTGTGTACAGGCAAGCCGATGGTAGTCATTACGTGGGGTGTTACGAGGCAGGACAAAGGGGTGCTGGCTGCAGCCCATGTCCTGTCCATCACAGTCTGATGTGGCTCCAACAAGTGCTTTTTTGAAGTTGCTTTGGTAAGTCACACGGTCTAACAAAACAAAATAAATAAAAATACATGGAGGAAAAAAACCCCTCAATGCTCTTCTATTTAAAGAATCAAAGTAAATGGTTTAACTGAATTTTGCTACCTTCTCATGTATTTATGTAGCCTACCTAGTCCTGGAATGAGCCCACGGATTTCAGGCTCACTCCATGTTTACACCAGGAGATCTGAGAAATGAATCAGATGCGTCTGAAATTCTCAGCTGAGGTACAGCAGGAAGGGGGATAATTGTCAGCTTATGAATAATTAATTCCATTGCAGGCTGAATGCTGAACCTCTGGAAAGCGTATCACACTGGAGGAGCTGCTTCATTTACCTGTCAGTCACACACCATCCTTCTAACTGCAGCTCTCACACGGAGGGACAGTTCCTGCTATATACCTTGATTTCCTTTTTGCCTTCCCCCATCAGCTTCTCCAAAGCCACTGCACCAAGCTAGCAGACATCCTCACTTGTCCTAAGAGGAATGAATAAACAGTAAACAAGCTGCTGGTAATTCCAGCAGCTGAAGAGTATGGAAGGGTATTTATGCATTGCACTTACACAGGATAAAGCGTTGCTACTTTTCCAACTGATTGTCATGTTTGGGGTTAAAAATGAGCAATGTAGTTCTAAAACAGCAGCCCAAAGCCATAAAGGGCAAAGAACCTTCATATCGAACGAGACACTTTCATTTTTTTTCACAGACTGCTGGTGGCTGTTTAGCAAACAGTGGTTTCACAGAGCAGCCGGAGGGTGTCTGCGCTAACTGTGCTTTCCCTGCCACATTAGGTAGTTGATACCGCATCGCTATTGTCAGTGCTGATAAAGGTGTAAAGCATGAGCACCATGGACAATAATACATTGTATCTAGTTATTTTAAACATGGATGACTATAGATCCGTTACTAGTGCAGTGCATGGTTTATTTTTATCCTATTAAATTTGTAACATGCCAGTTTATTATCAGGATATTTATTTTCTTCAGTTGTTATGGATCATATATTCCCCTTCACTGCCACAGAAAGCATGAAAGCCTGCAGGCACAGACGGAAATTCACATAACTACTGGCCTTGCTACTTTGAGTATGGGCCAATATTGCAGCAGGGAAAATAAAAGCAAGAAGCCACAATCAGAATAAAAGCTGCTAGAAGGAAAGAAGCAAAAAATGCTGAAATGAGAAAGGAGTAAATCATATGGGAGGTGGGCCAGAAACCATGTGGGAAGATGAAAGCAGCATACCAGGCAGCCAGTAAGGAAGGTGGAGGTGGAACTGCGGATGGAAGTGTGCCAGCCTGCAAAGGAGCAGAAAGAAAAACAGAGCCAGTGGTAAGCGCCTCTGTGGACAGGAAAAAGGGAGGCCGTGGTGCAGGCGAGAGGACAATACGTAACAAGGAGCAAAGCCATTAATACATACTAGCAATGACAGAAAGTCATGTTAGGGAACACTCAAGAGTTCTGAGGAACACAAGCATGCCCAGAGAACTTCAGGCTTTAAGAACAAAGAGGCTTCTCTGTCCCAACACATCCCATCCCAAGCGGAGCTTCCCCATGTCCCAATGGAGGCTTCTCCATCCCAAGAGGGGACCGAGCATAACGCCAAGGCTAGCCCAGTTGCCACTCAGCTGTCAACAATCAGGAACTGCATCTGATTGCTGTGGTGATAAGAAACGCCTCCAAACCCTGATCTTCAGAGAATATGCCTTTTGAACATAAAACCCAGGCCTTCCACCAGTTTCACTCTTCCACATTATCTCCCAAAGTTGTATTTACTCTTTCAGAGAAGTGCAGGCTTGGCATTTCCTTACCATGCCCACCAGCAGTATTTAAAATGAAGATGTGTCCAACCTACCCGTGGCTCCTCAGAGAGTACAAATACTAGTGCTGAAAATACCCATTGCTCAAATTCGCATCCACCACCGGTGCGACAAGACAAACATGACCGACCCACGTGAAACTGCTTGTACACAGGTAGGGAAGGCCTTGGGCTGGAATGCTCAAAGTGCGGGTCAGCTTTACACGTAAGGGAAACACCGCGGTGCTCCTCTGTTAAAGCACTGTTTTGGTCAGGGATAAAACAAACGAGGGCAATCACCCCAGGTCTTGTCTCTAGCCCATCACGTGCAGGCACTAAAAACCTATTTATTACCGGGTTAAAAAAATAAAATCACAGAATCATTTAGGTTGCGAAAAGTCCTTTAGGATGAGAGTCCAAGCGTACACCCCAGCACAACCACGGCCACCACCATCCCCGCGGTTCTAAACGCTGCGGCAGGTCTGGACAGAGGGATTTGTCGTTTGTGCAGCTCTGGATGCTTCGAGCGACCGCAAGAAACAGAGCGACCCCGGCGCTCCCCGCGCTGCCGAGCACCGCGCAGCGCAGCACCGCCCGCCGAGGCGGAGCCGCGTAATGGAGGCCGGCGCCGCGGCTCCGCCCCCGCTACGTCGAGTCGTAGCGACGCCCCCCCCCCCCCCGCCTCCCCCGTCCCTACGGTGGCCGCGGGGTCGCCGGTGGCAGCGCGTCGTGTCGTGTCGCGCCGCTCTCCCCGCTCCGCGGCCGGCCCGAACAGGCGGTGAGGCGAGAGGAGCGGGGCGGCGGCGATGTCCGAGCGTGAGCAGGCCCGGCGAGGCCCTAGCCCGCCTTTCCGTCGGCAAACCGGGCGCTGGGCCGGGCCCTGAGCCGCCCGCGGCCCGGGAGCGGGGTGAGCCCGCAGTAGGCGTTGAGGAGCTGGCGAGGCCCGGAGCTGCCCCGGCTGAGGATGGGGATCCTCTTCACCAGGATCTGGAGGCTGTTCAACCATCAGGGTAAGGGCGAGGCGGCGGGAGGAGGGCGAGGCGGCGGCCCGCGGACGTGTCCGGGCGCGCAGGTGCCGGGCCGGGCCCGGCGCCGATCGCGGCGGATCCCCGCCGCCTGCGCACTCGCTCCGGGGCGGCGGGAGGGCTCGGGGCGGCCGCGGTGGGGGAATAGGAGGAGCCCGCGCCGGTAAACCGGCACAGCTTTGGCTACCGGGGCTGCAGGGCGAGCTGGCGGCATTCCCCCAGCCCTGGTCGGGGGTGGCTGGAGGACGAGGTGCGGCCAGAGAAGTTGGGGGGGTTTAACCTTTGTGTTCTCTCTAAGTCAATGCAGAGCTCATTTCCTGAAAGGTGGACGTTAAATTATTAATGTGCGCTGAAAAGAATACAGCTGTGTAGCATTGTAGTGTGTAGTTTCACCTTGTCGTCTGCAGAGTACGCTTTACTAACAGTTTTAAGTGATAAACCTCGATAGCTGGCAAAGTCGCTCATTTATGGAGTACATGTTATTTGTAATCTCAGATTTGTAGTGCCTGTCTCCTTACAGTAAGGGTTTCATGAGAATTATAACTTTAACTGTAGAACATACTCTTACCCTGTCGATAAGGTCTTTTAAATTTGATTGTCGGTGAACTTAAATGCTCTGCACATGCATGCTGAATGTCCAAGTTATGTGCCCATTAACACTTAGTGTAAATACAAAACAATATTTTTGTCTTGTAGCATCCAGCCCCACCTCAGATCTTCTCTTCCAGCTAATTTCCTAACATCCACTATGCTGGCAACATCACACCAGAAACAAAAGTTCCTAGTTATGTGGGGTCAGGTAAGCAGATATTTTTACAATATTGTGCAGTTATGCAAAGTTATTAAAACTGGAGTTTTTATTGATGGTATATAAGACAACTCTGCAAAACCACACAATATTGATAAAAACTAAGAAAACCCCACTTACCTGACCCCTGTCCCCTCCCTCTCTCCTCTGTGATGAGTCAGTGTGAGTGTACTTTGCTAACAGAAGGAATTGATCTCTGGTTGCCTGAAGCATGGGCACATTTGTAATGGCTTTTTGTTGCCCTTGTGGACCACTGGGGAGGTGGGAAAGAAACCACCTTCTCACAAAGCTTTTCCTTGCCTGAATAGTCCAGTTAAAGCCAAGGTTATTTGTGCAAGTAAAGGTTGTGTAATACAGCTGAGGGCTGGCAGTGCTCACTTGTCCTGGAGATCCTAAATTTGAGTGTGCTTCTTGACAACACCCAGCTGTAAAAATCAAATTCAGTTTTGTGATGTATAGGAAAGAAGGTGCTAAATAGAAATAATAATTGATTCTGGCATTGAGCTCCAAACTGTGTCTGCAGAAGTCAGAGTAATTTTGTGTTGTACTCGTTGGTTCACCTAAAACTAAATTGTGTGAATGCATACTGTAAAGTATTTGTAGGCAAATCTGTTCTCCAGGTTCCAAACCAGCTGGAAGAAAAAGAGTACAGTGAGGGAGACGGGTGGATCATTCTGCTTACAGCGTAAATCGGCGTTGCTGTGGTTTTAAGCAACTCTTTGCAAAGAGATTAAGATGTTGCAAGCCATAATAAAGGTCCAGACTTGGAAATGAACGTTTAACATGTGTAAGGATGTGTTCTGAAGAGCTGCTGTATTTGGGGGAGTGCAATCTGTAACAATCTGCACAAACGCGTAGAAGACTAGGAAAGGATTCCAGGGTGAGGTTGCCCTCGCATGTCAGAGGAGGAAAAAATCCACGTGTAATCTCTCAGAAATTGTTCCTGTAGATACTCAGGTGGGGAAAAATTGACAGTCATTTACCTGCTCGGAACAGTGCATGGGTTTGTACACCTCCACAAATAAACTTTTACATATGGCCTGTGAAATGTGGCACCTGAAGTTTGGCAGTGTTTGCTTAGGAAATCAGTCTCAAATGCAACATTAACCTTGTTTCATGACATGGTTGTTACCGTGATAGCAAAGTTAACTATGCGACTTACTAGTGATATCTTTATTTCAGAGCACAAAGTAATCATTGTTGGTCTGGATAATGCAGGAAAAACCACCATTCTTTATCAATTGTAAGTATGAACTGCTTCTGATGTTTCATGTATTTCAAGGTGTGCGTTATATATATTAGCCTGGCTTGTCATCACTGCTGTCCTTGTTTTACTTTGAGAGCATCACAATGAAGGTTACTGAACAGTATAGGAGGCAGTGGATCAGAGCAAGTGTTTTAGAGTTTGGAAAGGTCTGTAGTTTGTCTGGTATACAAATAAGGTTTTGTTCAGAGCTTTTGTTTATCACATTACATTGTTACTATCACTTAATCACAGCTGCCTTTGTTGTCACAGTGTAGGCTGTTTGCTGGCTCCATAAAATATGATTATTTTGAGGCTTAGCCATAAGACAGTGCTGCTAAACTGATCCGTGCCACAGCATGTAAATACTCAACAAATTGTTCTGTGAGTAAGCAGCAAAGCCAGGGAAGCCTGACCTCTCCCTGCCATGACTTGTGTCCTCTATGCCAAGATGTACTTTGATGTCATGTGTGGTACAGGGGGAAGGAGGAGGGCTGACCACTGGCTGAAGCTAGGACAACACAGCTCTGTGGCTGGTGGCAGCCCATGCTGTCAAGCAGCTTCTGCCTTTAACAGTGGCACTGACTTGTATTTGTCTTGCACTAGCCTTGCTACTGGTTTACGTTAAACTTGTATGAGCTTCATTATCTCTGGTCCTCAACTGCATTTTGATAAAAGGGAACAAATTTGGCCACAGACTTGGAAGCTTCTAGGTGGGACAGGCAGCTCAAGGTCTATTTATATTAGAAACAGATTTGTGATTTCTCACATGAAGTAGTCTGGTATTAAAAAGTCATCCTGAGTCAGTATCAGAAATAATTCCTTTTCAGTGTTATGGACGTACTGGTCCAGTCCTACACTTAAAAATATGCTTACTTAGAATGTTTGAGTTTTGACAAATTATGATCTGCTTTTGGTTTGCTGAAACATGAAGCTCATGCAGCATTTCTAGCCATGTATGCCCTAGCACACTCTGCAGAGAAAGTGAAAAGATGAAGGTGGTTGTAGTTATTTAAATCATGAGTGAGAGATTTTAAAAAGCATAAATAGAATGAAGAATATTTTTGAAGACTAGTAACTGCTGCAGTTGAGGGCCATCCTTGGTGCATTTTAATGCTGCCTGTGTCTTTCCACTTCCTCCACAAATGTCTTATGATTCTTCTCATCTACTTATTTCTGCAGTTTCAGTGTTTTATTTTCCCTTTTGTACAGTGGATCTCTACATGTCTTCTTTTCCTTTATGCCTGTTTTAGCTCCACAGGACTTCCCCTTCTCTCTTCTTGTATTCCTCTTCCCGTTTGCTGCTTTGACAGAGCTCTGTATGAGTACTGTCCTCTGTCCTGCTGCTTGGCTCCTCCTGAAACCCTACCTCCATCTTTGCATATCCCATTTTTTCTCTTACCCTTTCTTCATGGTGAATAGGTGTTCTGAGCACAAATGAATATGTTGAACACTTTTAATGAGAGATGGACCAAGGTAACTAGCAGGTTAACTAGTGTAGGTTAGTGCACTGGCCATTCCTTGGATGTCATGGAGGGTCACAGCAGATGTTGGAGTGATGATTCTTCTAACAGGTTACGGCAGCTTCACAGGCACTTCATTTCTTCACATTCTTGTACTTAGATTTCCTCCTTTCCCTCAGGTAGCAGGAGGATTTTGTGATCAGGTGTCTAGAGACGCCATTAAGCTTCAAGTTCACCTTGTTTCAATGGAGAGAGGGGGAAAAATCCACCTATCACATTGCACATTGCAAGATGCCAACAAGTTGAATGAGAAAGGCTCAGTCAAGGAAAGGGGATTAATGACACATCTCTTCGAAGCATTAAAAGAACTCTGCCAAAACCTGGGTGGTTTTTGTTTGATTTTTTGGGGTTTTTTGTTTTTTAACATATGAAATCAGCTACAGTTATAATCTTGTACAATTGTTATCTTTAGTTTGATTTTATGGTTTGTTCTTCTAATCCTTCTCTTTCTTTTGTATAGTTGCCTTCAAATGTGTGTGGTGAGAATGTTTCTTGTTATTCTTAGCAAGGTTACCCTTGCTAAGACACTGGGTAACTGGGATTCCTTTTCAGAACATTGGACCATCCCTTTCTCCCCTTGGTTCTCTGTTTTCTCTTCAAGAAGTATTCCATCACCATTACGAGTCTCAAATTGCTGTCACTGTAACGAAAAGCTCTGCTAAAGCTTCAAAAAAATGTTCATATAAAATAGAAAAATATATCTGGATTATCAGAGGAACAAATAATGAAGTTCTTTGGAAATAGTTGATGTTTTCCTTGAAGCTACTTTTATTTTTTTGCATTTAAATCATTTGAACTTTAGGAGTGTCCAGAGTACACATTTATTATTACTGTTGATATGAAACTGGTGGTCTTAATGACAAAGTTGCACTCAGTATCTCTAAAACAATATATTTGAAATATTTAGTGTCTGCATTTGTCTCCAGAAAGTAGTGTTATTGGGCTGCATTGAAGGGAGAAGAGAAAGAAGTTTGGATATAAAGCAACTGAATTGTGAAAGAAGTATGCTCTTAGTGGCTTACACTGGAAGGAGAGCAAGATGTAGTGTGTTTGGTGGAGCTGGATGATGAGTTGTTTTTCTGCAACCTTGGAAATCTTGTGGCTTAACCACATTCTTGAAACAAAACAACTGCTGTGTCCCATTCGTGCCAAAATGAGCCTGGAAAAAGAGAAGCTGACTGCTTAAAACAGCTTCTGAAGCAAATATTCTCTCAGCTTTATGATTTAATTAATTATAATATAAATTTTGTTTGTGAATACTCTCTCAGCTCTGTAATTTGATTATTATATAGTTCATTGAGTCCTTATTTTATTGCTACTTATTTTTATTTGCCTTTCACCGTTATACTTTGTCCTGTTTGCTGCATAAGAAGTGTTCCCTGTAACTTTCCCAGTAAGTTTTCTACCTGAAATAACCATCAAGTCTATTTTTTATAGAAGCAGGTTGATTTGGAGTCCTCAGTTACTTGATAATGCACATAACTTCCTAGTTCTCACGGTTTCTCACGGACTCGCACTCTTCCCTCTTCAGCTCCATGAATGAAGTGGTGCATACCTCACCCACTATAGGGAGTAACGTGGAAGAGATAGTGGTTAACAACACGCGCTTTCTGATGTGGGATATTGGAGGGCAGGAGTCTCTTCGGTCTTCATGGAACACCTACTATACAAACACTGAGGTGAGAATGAACACCTTGCTAGAAGACTTAGTGTCACCACTGCTGGTGAAGGAAGGACAGCGTACCCGAAATGGGTACCAGAGACACTTCCGGAGGGCTGTTTTAACTGTGCTGTGAATGTTACTGTACCTGCTTCAGGGCGCTCCTGTTTGAATTTTGAAGTCTCCTCGTTAGCAAGCTGTTGTATGACTTGCTTTTTTATTTCTTAAGTAAGATGCATAATATGGAGTTGCAATGAAAACCAATTTGTCTGTAACGATTCTGTGTCTGGGCATCTGTGGCCTTAGGGCAGGTGCTCAGTTTATCTTGGTATTGCAGATCCCCATGGTTTTAGGTCCACTCTTGTGAGGGTGCTCCTCTATCTCTGTAGCGGGTACTCTAAAACCTGTCTAACCCTTCAGGAGTAAGACTGAAAGCCCAAAAGTTTTCTTCCAAGACTGAGCTCTGTTTTGAAAACTTCCATAATCAGTTTACTTAAGTGCCCACAAGAACTTTCAGAACTCTTTAGCAATCAAGTTGCAGCACACATACTTGATTAAAGTAATGGTTTAAGTCAAGGTTTCCTGTGTGTTATCAAATGTGTGGTTTTTTTTTTTTTTAGTAGTAATCAATTTCTCCTGTGCTTCTCTATAAGATGCTATGACGTGTATCTGCATATTTGCTCTTGAAGTATGGAGCTTATTGGGGTTTTATAAGTAAATGTCTATTTGCATGTTAGTGCTTGAAGTAGAGAGAAAGCTGATACAGTTTACCTTTTAAAGGCTGCAACAAATTATTTGAGGGATCTGAGATGCTACCTCAGTTATGCTAAGCAAAGAACAAAAACCAGATCTGGGATTACAGAGAAACTCTTGCTTTTGGTATAAATTTTTCATTTGGAAATGAAAAATGGAAAGTCAAAAGATGTGTCACAGCTATATTTGTATACAAACCATGGCATAAGTAGTAAACTATGCCAGTGCTGGGGAAGCATATCTGGTATAGGATGATATCTGATGGTCCAGATGATATCTGACTGTCTGGACAATGGAATAGGAACAGTAATCTGTTCTGCTGACAAGTGTGTGGCCAGAATGATAAGAGTTTGTTCTCTTGCTAATAACTTTTCACTTTTTAAAGTTTGTGATAGTTGTTGTGGACAGCACAGACAGAGAGAGAATTTCTGTGACTAAAGAAGAACTGTATAAAATGTTAGCACATGAGGTGAGTAGACCCTGTGTTTTCTTTGTTTTAATATTTATTGTGGGTAAGGTCTTCCAGCTGTGGGTAGTGCTGGATCAGAGCTGTCTTCTTCCTGCTAGAGGCTCTGTCTATTGTCAAGCTCCCAATAAAGCTGTAAATTAATTTCAAATTACTGAAGAGAACTCCCACAAAAGTAGCTTTTCAACTCCTGAGTGCTTCTGAAACAGAAGTTAGGACCCATAAGCGACCTTTGTGGTTTTTATGCTTCAACCTGTGTTAATATCTGAACGAGATAGTGTAAAAAAACCCCATTGTTTCCTCGAGCAACTTATTTACTATTTTTGATAATTTGATGGTTGCTCAATGTTTTCTGTTTTCGCAGTGGAACAGGTACAGCCTTAATAATACCTCTTTTAGCAACCAGCTATAAAACTGAAGAAACAGCCTGCCTTATGGCTGTTGTAGCCATCATTCTATGTGTATTTGGAATTACAGAATGACAGTATAATTTGCTATCTGATAAAGAACCTCTTTAAAATTGAGCCCCGTGTCATGTCTAAAACTGAGCTGTCTGAGTCCGATTCATAAATACTGGACTAATGTGTAAACCAAGGAGTACCTATTGCGTGACCTGGGTGTCCTGAAGACTTCAATCTATGCAGTGCAGCAGGACTGGAAGCCTGATTTTTTTGTTGAAGATGTTTATATAAGCTTGACTATTGCTGAGGCAAGTTTAGTGCAAACTGGATCAGTTTGTATGAGATGATACGGAGGATACCAAGCTTCCAAATTTAAATCTCAGAATCAAAGATGTGCATAAATTGATGGCATTATATCCCAAAATATTCTATATTCAAAATATACCCACTGTTTAGTAGACTTCAGGAAGGGCAAAGACTGTCTATGTATTTTTTTCTGAGTGATTGGGGAAATCTAAAGCATTTGAGAAAAAACAAGTGCTTTCCCTAGTGTCTGGAATTTCTAATTTTTGGTGTTTAAATTAAAATTGTGTTTAATAAAATTCTAATAAAGTAGGTGTGGCTTTCTTGGTTGTGGTGGAGTGTTAAATGTGGCATGAGGAGAATGTTGCCATTGAGTCTGCTGCTGTCAGAATTTGAGATGTATTCTTCAATCTGTTGCAGTTGCTAAACAAAATCTGTATCTTCTGTTTCATAATCTATATAGAAAGATGCAGAAGTTTTTAATGAACTGAATTTGAAATGAGGAAAGTGTGGAACTCCAAGCAGCATGAATGCCCTTGCTTCATGTTGGGAGTCTATTTCTGTGCTCCAAAAGCACCCATCTAACAATAAATGTGCCCATTGTTTTACAACAGGATGTTTTCAGTATATTCTGCTAATTCTCCAGATGCTCTGACATTTGAGGAGAACAACAATGCATATAAGCTGAGATGAAAGTCAAATATTTATTTAGAATAGCTTTTCCTTGCAGTCCTTGAAAAGCTTTTATTTTTGCTAATCAGTTCAACTGAATTTCTGTTAAGGCAAAATTGAGTTGTCCGGGTCAGTTCCTACTGTTTTCTGGACTAGTAGATTGTTTGGGAATTTTACTGCTTGTAAAAATTAGTGTGCCTGATAGGCATTTAAGTGAATGACTTGACTTGGCATCCTGGGAAGACCTTTTTACTTTCAGAGGGACAGATTTTTAATAATACATGCCAGTACCAGTGTAATTCCAAGCAGCTTGAGATAAAATAAGCTTGCCCCTGCAGTTGCTGTTCTCTGGATTGTTCATACTGGTGTTTTAAATATTACATGTGCGTTATAGAGAAGTTTTTTGTAGTGTACTTGTTCATGTAGATGTCTATCCTTCGATTCTAAAGCAGTGTGATGATTTTCTAGAAATACTGTGTATCCTCTAAATAAAATATTACTGCAGCTTGCTTTATGCTGTCAGGGGCAGTCTTAATGCTTCTTAATGGGTGGGATTAACCAGTGGGCAAGGTTTTACCAGTGCTTAAAAAGTTCTACTGTGGTAACCCACTCTTGCCCCATGTAAGAACTGCTGCACAGTCTAGTATTTTGGTACTAAAATTAATCATAACAGTATGGTAATACATGAAAGTGTGGTATGTAGATAAAAGCCAGACTCGGGAGAATGCAGTGCTTGGGATGGATACACAGGAAAGGTCAGGGTTAAATGGGAGGCTTTGACTGGTGTGTGGCATTACTGCAGCTGCACGCATACAGCAATGCAGGGTGCCTCTGATCACCCTAGACCAAAATTGGACATTTGGTCTGCTGGATCAAAGGATTTTCTGAAGTTACGTGTCAGTCAGCCTGCAGCCTTTTACAGTTTAGGGGTTTTTTGCTAGGGCTTAAGGTGCTCAACTTTGGTATCACATCTTTTGACTCCAAGAGCTGATTGGTAATCATTTATTTTTTGCTTTTTTTTTTCTTTCTCCATAGGACTTAAAAAAAGCAGGTTTGCTGATCTTTGCTAACAAGCAAGATGTTAAAGAGTGTATGACAGTAGCTGAAATATCTCAGTTTCTGAAATTGACTTCAATTAAGGATCACCAGTGGCACATTCAGGCATGCTGTGCTCTAACTGGAGAAGGGTAAGAGGTATTCTTGTCTATAGGCGGACAATCTTGAATTATTTTGTATTTTTATTGTAGTGTTTGGTTTTAATACACGTTCCTCCCCTGTTGATAATAATCTTACATAGTAATCTTAGATTTTTTTTCAAGCTCAGAACGTACTGACTTAGGGTCAGCGTGATCTGAAAACCAACTTTCACATCAAATCCACAGTCCCACCTCACAGTGATAAATTTTTTATAATTTAGGCCTAATGAGGGTGGAGGTGGGAACCTAAAGGAGGTGGGACCTAAAATCTGTTCTGGTGTATTAAGAATAATCATAATTAGAGATCACTTCAGTGTGTGTCTTGAAGTGCTGGGATCTGAAGTCTCTCAAGCATAGATTGCATAGTAAGATCTAGGAAATGCTGTGCTCATAGTGGATTGTTTCTGGGAATTATTTTTTCACTGAAAATTACAGAGTTCTTGGGAATAATATAAATTGGTGCTATGGAATTAATCTTTGAAGTTAGCCTGAGAAGTGCATGTATTCCTTAAAAATTCTCTCTTTCATTTACAGACTGTGCCAAGGACTCGAATGGATGATGTCAAGACTTAAGATCAGATGATTTTTAATGACCTCTTTGCACAGACATTGCTTAAAAAGAGCTGTACCCAGGATTACCTTCACAGTGGCAGAATTAATGGGTTAGATGTATTTATACTGAACTGATTTCAACTTTATTTTCTACATGGATGCACACACACATACGTGTATATAAATTAAGACCATTCAGCAAAAAGAAAGATGCAGTTATGGCTCCAGTTTGGTTTCTGGTTTGTTTTCCTCTGAGGATGCGTTAAAAGCTGTGATCAACCTTCTTTTCAAGATACAGCCACTTGGAATTGTCCAATGTCGAGCATGGTGAAGATGAAGTGAGAGGAAGGAGCTTTTAATTTTGAGTTTTATTATTCCATTGTAGTCCTCTCTAGTTGAAGATGTTGGCTTCATTATTCCAGTAAATTAGCAAGCAAATCAATGGCATAGATATCAACTTTCCAGTATTTTTAAGGTTACTGATGTTACAAATGCAAAATATTTTCCTGTATGTGTACTGTACATATTTGTGTATATTTATACCTCAATTTTAGGTTAATTGCAATCTGTTCAGACCAGTGTGTAAAGCTGAATCAGTATGTTGACAGTAATACTAATATTTGACATTGCCAACATGTCACAAGTTCTTTTCGTTTGTTATCTGTATGGCTGTAGCATCCATCAGACAGTTGGCTTGCCACAACTTTATAAAGCAAACTCTCTCCTAAGACCGTTGCTTGTTTTTCACATGATTTTTCAGTTAGGGAGGCTGCTGTAATGGATTGGGGCATATAGACACTGAGCTTCGAGGTACAGTGTCGGCAAACAGTGAAAATTTGCCAAAGAGTTTAAAATTAAATGGGGTTTCCTTTTTTTTTTCCTTTCCTTTTTTCTTTTCTGTAGTCATGATTGGATTAGGTGATTGCAAAAAGTGTGTGTCATGCTGTCCTATTGCTGTCCTATGATACTGCTGCTCTTTTTTTGCAGTACTGTTCACTTATGGTTCAAGTCTAGTAGAAGTACCTTTAGCTGTCGTAAAGGGAAAAATGTCATCTCTTTTTTTTCTTAATCAAAGAAGAGGCACATAAGTATGTTTAAAAGTCCCACTGGAATCTTATAAACCAAGTCATACTCTGTATTAAGTGTTTTTCAGAGGAAGGCACACTTCTCTTTGATAGTGTAAAATGTATATATATCTATATGCAATGGATGGAGCTGGGCTGGGGAACAAAACAGATGACACTACTTGAAAAGCTGTAAGTGACCCATTGATCGTGTTCCTGCAGAAGTTTCAGGGCAGTAATTCTTGAAAATAAAACTTTCTTGCATGGTCCCCAGGTGAGTTACAAAGAAGCGTCAGAACACTATGTGGTTATCTCTTCTTCCTGTAGTACCTGATGGGACAATGTCCATATGAAGTTGGTTAGAATTCCCATTTTCAAGGATACAGGCTTTTCAGTGGGATGGGAATTGGATGGTTTGAAATGTTCTCAGTATAGTGAAGGTGCACATAGCCTTAACCATAGGCTTTTTATGTTGGAGATGGATGTTTGGGGAATGTAGCAAAATGAAATAAAACTTTGTTTAATATGTCGTTCCTTTTGCTCACACATCTGATAAGGATGGAAAAGACATTTTAAAGAAAAAGCTTAGTTTGAACTTTTTAAGGTGCTTACGTTTGGTGATGGGATAATCCAGTCAGTGCACCTGCCTTCTCATTTGCCTCCTTCACTGCAGATCATGTGGGGAATTTGTGGGGAAAAGAAGGGAGGCCATTTCAAAAGTTTCTGTTTAACAAAGGCAGGTAAAGAATTTAACTTTTTAATATATTTTTGTTATCTCTTTCTGATGCTCACTAGCTAGGGAATCTGCTGTCTTTGGTAAACATTTTAATGTGTACATGCATATATTTATAGTGCATGCACATAGATATTGGTATTTAACTGGTGTATTGCAAAATGTATAAATGTTTGAAGAAATAACAATTTAATGCAAAGACTTTCTCAGTTTATCTGGCAGTATCTTCAAGAAAAGAGCTCTGTGCACACTTGCATATGAAATGGAATTGTACGTTTTCTAGTCTTAAAAAAGAAAAAGCAGACTTGCTTATAAACCTAAGTGTTTGTTTTTTGAGTCTTATGTCTTCCTGTTCATCCCTTTAAAATACTTTGCTTTAGTAGTGTTAAATACTGCATACTTTTGTCTGAATCACAGAATGGTTGGGTTGGAAGGGACCTTAAAGATCATTTAGTTCCAACCCCCCTTCCACGGACAGGGTCACCTCCCACTAGACCAAGTTGCTCAAAGCCCCACCCCAGATCCAGTCTGCACGGGTTGTGTGTGGAGTTTTTGTTTTTAAGAAAATGAGTTAATGAAAGAAGAATCATGAAGCAGTATTCTGCTGCTTACTCCCTTGCGTAAATTTGTAGGTCTTAATATGTGCATGTAATAAAAGCGTGGTGTTTTTTTTCCAGGTATGGCTTATGTTACAACCAGACATCTTGTCTACACATAAGCAAACTTACATTGACTCTTTTTCTCTCTGGGTAACCTGGCCACTTCCACTTTCTGTGACCTCTAAGATACTGCATGGTTCACTTCATCTTTTGTTTTGCAAGTGGCAACAGACCCTAGTAGAGTTGGGAATAACTGCACGCATAAAGACCACATGTTAAAACAAAGACTTTTGTGCCCTAAAGAGTTTATAATCCAGAACTTAAATGGTGTGTTGGGTAGTGAACAATTCAGCCTTAACCCAACTACAAAAAAGCTGTGTGTTGTGTCACATTCAACGATGAGTTCTCTATGTGTTTTGTGATCGCCTAATATCTTAGAGGGGAGATGTGCTCTTCAGGAGCTAGAATTGAGTGGTGGCCAAGTACTTACTGGTGCATCGCCTGCCTTATAGCATTCTTGACAGGGGCTTAGGAATCGAGGGAAGACACCCCTTCATTTTAAATGCTGGATTTGCAGTCTCTATAGGGATTCCAAATCTTCACTTTCTGTGGTTGGTGTTATTGTGCGTTTTAAGGGGAGCAAAGCAGAGTGAAAGTGGAATAGTATCATCCAGGCATTGCAGTGGAAGCTTTTGTAGGAAAGTTCGCCTGCCTGGAGGTTCTTCATGAGAACAACTGTTTGCTCAGATACTAACAAGATGAACCTTAGAAGACTATACAAGTACGTACCCTCAGGTAGCATTGTGGCTGTGATGGTCCTTTCCTACACACCTTGACTTTTGTGTAAAGATAGAAATGCTTTTAAGTTTAGTCCCCTAGTAGAGCTGGAGAAGAGCTGGAGAAAAGCCGAACACACAACCCCTTTTCATATGTGCTTTTTGTTTACATCGCTTTTCTTCTTCCTGTAGGACCTTTTGCATTTTTCTCACAGCTGTGTCCATAGAAAAGCAAGTTAACTTTGCATCAGTGCTGCTTTCAACTTCACTCGTTGTTGTTTGGAAGTGATTGTTTTACCATGAGTCATGACCTTGATTTGTACTGCTTTTGTATTTTCACCCTCTGTGTGTTGTGTTGCCTTTGCTTTCAGCTAAATCTTAACCTTAGTTTGCCTTTGTTCTTCATGAAATTCATTCTTAGGATATTATAAAGAAAAAGGGAAGGGTCTTTAAAAATGTTTTTTTAAGTTTACGCTGCAGAATGCCATTTTTTTTACTGCTATTTTTTGCTATTTTTTTATTTTGCTAGTAAGTCATATTCCAACAGCTTAATCCTTAAAATGTTTCTTTTGGTTTAGCAGGTAATAAACTTGGTAAATCATCTCTATAATATGCTGCCTCTGTGACCTGAAAATTAGGCAGGTTTTAAATTGTGAGGAAAGGCAGAATATAGAGCTTGGAAAATGTGAACAGGGATCTACCTGGCTTCATTTTTTTAAAATTTTTTTTCTTTTTCAGGGTGGCTTAATACCTGTTTTCCTATGCATTATATAGTATGTTCTTAGGTGTAGGGGTGTGAATGTTAAACGTATCTGATAGGCACCTTTACAGTCTATGCAGCTCAAGTGCCTAAAACTAATTCAGTGGTTGGGTTTTTTTCTTCCTATGCTACGATTTCCATTTTCCTTAAAATAGATATATTTCTATAAAAGCATCTTAATGTGTGTAAATGAGTGGTTTTTTTCCCTCCCTACATGCTGTTTTTAACACGATTTATGATAAATTTATTTGTTACAGTTCTTTCAATCTTCTGCATTCCAAGCACTTTTCCATTTATCAGGCATCGCATACCTAGCTTGCTTTATAAAAGGAAGTATGAAATTCGTCCTTGTATCAGACTGGTTAGCTGGAATTTTTTTCAAGGAACTCTATTTAAATAACTTACTCCAAGAATACTTGGCCTTGCAAGCTTCCTAATGTAAGTAGTTCCTTTTTAATTGGCTAGGAAAACATTAGCTTTTTGCGACTGTCAGACTATGTCTGAAAAACCGTTTTCACGAATTCCAATGAATGTAATATTAAGCCTTGAACTGGTGCATCACTGAGTATTACAGGATAGGAATGATTTAACGTCACGAAGAATGGCACTAAAAAAGAAAAATGTCTCTGCATATAGTTGTGATATGTATTATAAATACAAATGTGACTTGAATATAATTGTTGCAGTGAATATATTAAATGTACAAAAATGAGAAATTATAAGTGGTTGCCACTGTAACTTTTTTACAATGTGCTTTAGAATCATAAGCAGAAATTATATTCTTGCCTTACTAGGATTTTACTGGTTAACTTTTATACTGTACAGAAACTGTTTTTGAAAACTTTCTTCACATCAGATAGCCTTTATCCGTAACAGGGTCACACTCATGTACTATCCTTAGCCTTTTAAGCCAGGCCTTCTGTGAGTAAGGACACAAGCTGGGTATGTTTTTTAAGCTTTTCATATTTGTAAATTTAGAAAACTTGGCTCATACTGAATTAAGGTAGAACATGCTGCTTTACCTAGAAGGCTATAAATCTTTCTTTGTAAATCGTCAGCTCAATGTTCCTCTTTTCTAAATATGTCCTGCATCAGACACTGTGGAAGGCTGAAGAAGTGGCCAAGAAAAAACTTCTTCTCGTGCTGAGAGATTCAGAGATTGAAAACCAAAACACCTCCGATTGGAAAGCCTCAGCACTTTTATGGGTAATAAATTGAAGAATTGGTAGTATATGATAGAGGAATGGTAACCAATCCAGTTTAAACTGTGTCTGTATTGTGGTTTCAGGAATGTTTTCAGCATGCCCTTGACTTTCCTATAACATCCTTTTCCAAACCCTTTAATCCTGTGGCCCCAGTTGTGTACTCAGCCTGTACATGCTGCTCTTGAGTCTGCCTTTCTGTCTCTCCGGCAGGAGTCAAAGGGAACCGACTTCTTTGTCCTTATGCTCTGCCAAGAACTGGATGATAATACTAATGTCCAACACTAAACCTACAATTCTTTGAGTATAAACTTACCAGATTAGTATACTGATGATGTAGTTATGTTATAGTATGTTATCTGCCTGGTTTTTATGAACACAAAATAACATCCATATATATACACATGAATCATATGACCAGAGTCATATTTCTTTTGATCGCTTGTATTTTGTACTTCTCTTTCTAAAGAGTTTGTCTTCTTTCTGAAAGAAATGCATAAAGTATGTGGTTAACACTGATACTGCAATAAAATTTAATTCCAGAACGTACAAAATTATTGCTTCAAATTAATACAAGGCTTGCGAGGGCTGGCATTTCCTGGCTTGAGCACTTCTGTGTCTGGAACTTCCACATGTTTATCTAAGTAATTTGGCTAAAACTTTTTATACAGCTATTTATTATAATAAAGTTCAATTATGATTCTGTAAAGTAACTTTTCCTGAAATTTTATCAGAACATTCCTTTAATTGTTTTCCCCTTGCCTCTTTCTGTCTTTCCTGGCTTTTAAAATCTGATTTTCATTTAGTTGAAGGGAATTTATTCACATCTTCTGACTCATGTCTTCTCATTCTTGTCTTCTAATTCTTTGTGAAACAAACACAAATTTGGTTTAGAATTGTTGGGGCAGGGAGCTGTGTACAAACATATACACATTTACAGACAGTGTCAGAATTGCTAATTCTTCAGAACATACCAGTATTTATTATTTTTAAGGTGAAATAACTTGTCAAAATCTTACTGTTTGTTAAACCTTTTGTGTGTGTGTGTTGCAGTGAAGCTTTATAAGCAAAGAGACTATTTCTGACCTAGTATATGGGAGTTTCTTGGTGTTTTGAGGGTGAAGCGTGCTGCTCTGCCAAAACTGCTATGGCGGGGTTTGTGTTAGGAGATTGTTTGGCATTTGGGACAAGTTGGGTAGTAAGCACGTGTTGGCTGGTTTCACATAGAATGGAAATTAAAATGAATGGTGAAATGCTCTTTTCCCATAGAAAATGCTGAATTGTGGTGGTGTACCGCTCCTGCATATTCACATATCGCCTGCTGGTATTTGCAGCCTTGTGAGTGGTAGGGATCACAGGTGACTTTTTAGAAAGCAAAAGAGATGAAGCCAAAGGTGGGTTGAAAAATACAGTTGTCATGGTACTGTACTAAAGGTGTGTTGCTCTGCAACCTGCACAGCCTTGTTCCACATGTGTTAATTTTGGACTTCTTGCTTGATTTCAAACTGCAGTATTTGTATCCATGTGGTAATCTTGTGCAATAACATCGTAATTGCACAGGCAGATGATGTTAACCGAGTTCTGGGGAATCAGTAAACGCATCCGTCCCTCTGGTGTGAAGGTGTGAGAGATGGCAAAATGCTTTTCCTCACTCTTTGTCCTTTGGCCTCTGGTTTCAGCTGTGTGACTAGCTGAAGTCTTTTTTCCTTTGTGACACCCTTTTCCCGTTTGGGTGGGCTTTTTCTCCAGCTCCTCCCTGATGCTGGCCGGTGTGGCTGCGTCACACATTGCTGTACTCCACCCTCCAGCGAAAATCGTATGGAGAAGAAGGAAGGGTGAGCTGCTGTCGTAGCCGTGCCACACTCTGGCTGTCTCTGTTGTATTTCTTTTCCTCTTAACTCAGTTATTCCTTGACTTTGGTACAACTTTTCTGATAACTCTTATTCTCCTTTTCATTCCAAGTAAATAAAAGGTGATTTTAACACCCCCACCATTATCACATACTTATTTTTGTCTATTTTAGTACAGGGTTTCTCTGAACTTTTCATTTCTTGGGCCATGTGCCTGTTGCCTGCCTCTCATCCCCTTGGTGCTGTCTAATCTTGGTCTGTATATCACCACAGTGGTCCATTAAAAATATATACCAAATAAGTATTTCCGAAGGTTCTTATTCCAGTATGATGTTAGCATTAAATACCTTCATTTTAACTGCGCACAAAAAAAATGTTCACCACTGCTAAACTCCAACCACTTCTGCATCCAACAACAGTGTACCTTGTGTAGAGCTGAAATGAGCCATGGCACAGTCATTTACAATCTGGTGTATGAAACTGTAAATAGACTTTTTGACAGAAAATGCTGTTACGTTTTGACTTTTTCTCCTTGACTGTATAGAAGTTAGACTGCTGTGTTCTCTTTAATTATTTCTTATTTTGTTTTATTAAAATTACAGTACATCTTTTTCAATCCTATTAACGCTTTTAAAATTACAGGTCATGTCATTACTCTTTTCTTGCACATTGATTTATTCTCTCTGAATATGGCTCTTTAACATGAGGTCAAATTAGATGCAAAACTACAGAATAGTCAATGTATTCAGGGTTGATTCTTGTTATTACCTTCTTTGTTTTGTCTTACTTTTTGCCCCTTATTCTTCAGAATTGGAAGGCTTTTTTCCCCCCTCCAAATATATATGTATATATATCTGTAGCCAAACAACTGGAGTCACACAAAGAGATGCAAATCATGGAATGGTAACAATGAAAATTGTCTAAATTTTTTGTTCATAAATAAAGATTTAGTATAAATGCTGGTACTGTTGAAGACTTGCTTCTGAGGTCCTTGTACTGTTGAATCCTATCAGACACCCCATTACTACCAATATGTACAGCTTTGGAACATGAATTAATGGATGCATATTAGAGTTGTGTAAGCAACTAATAAACCTTACTGTTTGTATTAAGTTGGCCAGATAATTTCTTCATTTCAGACTCGCCATACCATTTTCAGAGTAAGCTTGACAACTTGTTTTTCAAAGTGATATATATAATAATTCTGAATTTGCTTAGCATAATAGGTTTTGCCAGTGCATCTGCTGCTGTTCGGAGATGTACGTGTGCATTGGTTTTAAGCCTATAGGTAGTGATGACTTGAGCCTATGTTTGGTCTCATCTTGGGGGATGGTTGCCTCGGGAGAGTTCAGCTTGTACCATGTGAGGTTCTGCAAGTCCTTAAATCTTCCCTTACTGGTGCAATACGGATTTTCTTGTGCTTCTAGAAAATATTCAGTTGTATACAGTGTACTGAGCAGCAAATAATCCAGTTGCTTTGTTGGTTAAGAAGTGTTTCTTTTGTTTCAAAAGGCTTTAAATATATTTGGCAGCATATTTAAGTACAGGTTGATGTTGTTGGTAGCGTGTTCCTATAAGCAATATACTTCTGTCGGTATGTGTGGATTTCTCTTGCCAAAGGTGCTGTAGTATTTACAGTGCAGTGAACAGGCTAGCTGATAAATGAAGGAACGTCTTGAACTTTAGTTGATACACAAATCTCATGAGAACTTCCAATACCTTATTTTTCATCCAAACTGTTGTAAAACATGTCTCAAGAAACAAAGTGAGAATTCTTCATTTCTTAAGAACATGTTAACGTAGTAAGGGAAAGCTGCTGTCCAAAGGACACATTTAAACTGTAAATTTTCTCTCTCCACAGAGCACCTCTTGCATGTGTCAGCCAGGAGCATAAGAGAAACCAGAGTGAGTTAATAAATTGCTGTGAGTTAATAAATTGTCACCAATCCTTGTATCATGCCTACACTTGTTGAGGACTAGTGGCATGTAAGATGCCGCAAAGGAGCCTGTAGCACTGTTGCTCCACCCAGCCATGGGTCATGGAGGGTCTTTGCTGCGCTGGGTGAGGTTTCTCATTGGTAAGTGTTTGCATGCTGTGGGGTGTGAGTTGGTAAGACCACTGAGACCCTCTCTGACGGGAACTCAACTATCCACGCACCTTTGTCGTCCATGCACATACACTCTACCCATCACCTCTGGACCTCCACATAAAATACAAACCTGTGCTTATTTATCTGAGGAGAAGTGGTTAAAACAACTGATTTTACACAAAATGTATTAGCCACTAGCTCTGAAGTTTTTCATCTGCTGTGGACAGAAACTCCTCAGTGTGCAGGTTTTAACTGATTTTTGATGTTAACACATTTGTATTCGTTTTATAATGCATGTAAGATATGGAGGTAAACTGGCATTTGGGTGGTCTGATATGGACATTTTGATACAAGATCTCGTTGGGATTTTTTTGGTTCTGGCAGCAGCAGCCCAAGTCCAGTTGCAGATGTGGAATCCCGGTGTTGCTCATCCTCTGAGTGTCTTGTACAAAGAATCCTTTAGTCATCTGTGCACTGATAAACTGCCATAGCTAAACCCTGTTTTTGTCAGTGGTCGACTATTCCTTAAGGTCAACTCCTGCAGAGGGGAACAAGCAGTTCTTTGCCATCCTATGGACAAGAACAGCCTGCGTCTGGGGAGAAACTTTTTTCCATTGTATGTTCAGACCATTAATTCTTACCTTTCTGTTGCATTTAAGGAGAATCCTGGGATAATGCAAAAAATGCATGTATTGGTAAGTTCGGTAGCTCTTAAATGAGATAAGGTGAGAAAATCCTGTTCTTAAAGTGAGGTTTTTGCTGCCATCCACCAGCAACAGTCACTATTTCATGCTGAGCCCAGGAAAGGAGTGAGAGGTCCAGGATGGAGGGCAGATGGGGCAGGGAGAAGGGGAGGGCATTTGGAGGATATCTGGGCTCCAGCTAATTTGAGATTTAAATTTAAAATTTAACCTTATTTCTAATTTTCTGAAAGCAAAAGGTCCCTCTGGATTTTGACCAATGGGTTTCTCCTACCTCTTCCTCCTTGTGGCCCACGGGGACAAGCAGCCCAGCTTTGCAGACTGAGTAATTTTTCCCAAAGCTGTTTTTTGTCTGGAAGTATAATACAGAGTATGTGATGTGCTACAGATTTATAGAGGCAAAGCAAGTAAAACTCTTGTTTTTCTGTTTTTTGGTGGTGGCACAGATTTACTGAGGGGACTTTGGTTCCCTTCCCACATTGGCAGCAGATAGTGAGGCCTATATATTCCCATTCACACGCTGGACGCATCTGTACCTCACAAACAAACAATAGCTTGACTGGAGCTGCGTCAGAAAGATGATAATTATCTCCATTTTTCTGCCAGTCAAACCTTGACCCAAAACCTGAATTATTACCCATTTCTGACTGCGGAAAGTGGCTCGGGAGCCAGCGTTCGCATCCTGCCCACTGCTCTGCCAAGGATTTCTTGCAGCGAATCCTTCGGAAGGTTGGTCTTGGGCTGCTTCCTTCCCAGGAGGCCAGATGGGGGCAGGATCCTCCTTTTTATTAGCAAATACTTTCTAGTAGAAAGCTTTTCTTTTTAACCCCCCCCCCCCCCCCCCCTTTTTTTGCTATGTCCAAGGTAACCAAACACTTTAAGAAATCCCGTTCCCCTCTCCCTCCCTTGCATCACCACAGATGCTTGCGGAGGGCTTGGAAACCTGATTGCCATGGAACTACTTTTATTTGTAACCTCTGAATAAGTTAGAGCTAAATCGGTATGGATCAGACTGCTCAAACAGCTTTTTTTTTTTTGCGCTGGTCAAGGGGTAGGAATAGGTGGTGAGGAGCAGAAGGAGGGCAGGATGGAGGTGGGCCTGAAAGAGCTGGAAGTGTCAGCAGGGTCAGTGTTTGTGGCACTAATGCTGGTTTAGCACCTGAGCATGCTCTCATACACACTATAATTTTGATTAATTTAGATGAAGTCTATACCCAGATAGTGGCTTGCTACTCAACTGAGGTGGGCTGAGCAGCCCCACTCTGTCATAGCATTGCACTCGACATCTTGTTTTGGGCAAACAAGAAAAGGCTTTCTATGTGTAACTAGGAATGTATTAGCCTGATGTTTTAATGTATAATCACAACGTAACAGTTGTTAATCCAGTTACAGTGACAAGACCAGACGAGCTGTGAGGCTGAGACCCTGCTGGTGGGTGGATAGAAAGCCTGTGGCCTTTTTGTGGCAAAGTCCTATTTATTAATCTGCAATGGGTAATGTTAACAGTTGAAACCAGCAGTGGCAAACTGGGGATACAGCAGAGGCTGTCGCTGATGTGAGATTACATGGTAAAGGGCATGGGCTGAAGTCCCTAGCATGATGCAGATCATCGTAGACTTCAATAGAAACAAGATGTGAATAATTGCATTAATTAACCCACCAGTAACAAGGGACCCAAAGCACAGAGCTGCACAGCATATTAGGAGGGGAAGGAAATCCTGTATAGGTGTGAAATTTCAAACCTGTTTTTATTTTAAAAATCTGAAGTACCCTTACCTTTGCTCAGCAAAATATCTCCCTCTGCTCCAGGCCTTTGTTCTTCATAGTTCACAGGTATAATAAACCAGTAATGTGAATTAGGCAGAATTAAGGAAAGTCTGTTGTTTGGGTGAGGTTTGCAGTGACTCATTTGGGGCCAGCATGAGGGATGGAGGACTCCTGAGAAGCCGTTCAAATGGGGCAGTGTGACTCATGGCTGCTGCTTGTCCTTCTGTGTATGGAGCTGTGTTGTGGCAGGGACTCGGGGAGCCACGCTGCATGCCCTGCCTGGGGGGACCCTGTGACAAGAGCAGGCCCTGCCCGGTGCTGCCAGGGTGCCTGGGTTCCCAAGCTGCAATGTTGCCACTGTGTGTCCTTGTGTGTGACCTGCCTGAACAGAAAAAAAACCCTCTTCCACAGAAAAAAATGGGGGGAAATAGGACCAGGTTACAGGAGATATGGTTTTGAGTAATACCATCTGCATAGGTAGGATGTGTCACATAAACTGCCATATTTCCCAAACTGTGGCATGTTGAATTTAACTGTTACTAAGCCTTGATGGGCAAATGCTGTTGATTTCCTTAGGAACTGGATCCTTCAGAGGGAAAAGCACAAAGCGCCTGGGACAACAATGGTGTGTTGTGAGCGGTATAACAATGTGCTGAGCCCAGTCGTGCCATCGGTAAGTCTGGAGCAGCTTGTCCCTAAGGCAAGGCTGGACAATGCTCAGCTTGGGAGGGAAAGCCCTGGGCCCCCTGGTTTAGGCTGGGGCTGGTGTTTAAGGAGGTGATACAGCTGCAGGTGCTGGATGTCTGCATCAAATGGTTCAGTCAGTTCTCACCATGCAAACACTAATGAAATGTCATGAAACTGTGATTTAGTTCTTGTGACCAAACCAGGGGCAGAGTCCAAGAACTGTTGCAAAAACGGAGATCTAAATACAGAGTTTTGACTGAATCCACCATAAAGCCTTGGTGTTTGATTCTGTATTTAAACCAAGGCCCAGAGCCCTCCCTGGTAGCTTCCTGACAAGCCACCTTGTACCATGCATGAGGCTTCTCCTAGCAGCAGCGAGTCCCTGTGTCTCAGTATGTGCTCCTTGGTGCTGCCCTTGAGCAGAAGCCAGTGGGGCTTCATCCTGTCCAACCCTTGCCAATCAGCACTAGGTCTGATGTGGATTCAATGTGATTTTTAATGGCTGTGACCCTGTGAGAGATGTCTTCTATCATAAGGGTTGATTCCTCAAGATCTTTGCAGCAGTAAGTTTGTGTACATTGTTCAGAGGATTTGGGGTTCAGCAAACACTTACTGCTAAGTCTGTTGCACACTGCAAACAAGTAGAAAGCAAAAAAAACTGGTGGAGGGTTTTATTGGGAGGTGCTGCTGTGCATGAAGTGTATGGGCAAGCTGATGGCTCTGAACTGGAGTCAAAGGCCACATTCTCCATTAAATGTGAGATGAGCTCATGAGAGAAAATGTGTAATGCTGTGTCATGGCTAATGCAGTGGCTGCCTGTGTGCCGTGGGTGCTCTGCCCTAGCACCAACAGGAGAGCCCACTGCCACAGACAGCTGCTGCCTCAGCCCCACCTCCTGTGGGACACCAGCCTCAGAAATCTTCCCTGTAGGCAACAGAGCATGAAACCAAACAAGGAGCAAAGGATGAGGAGTCTTAAAATTCTATCTTTAAAAGAAAGAAATAAATTTGTCTCAACGTGCCTATGACCTGCACTAGAAAAGTCTGGCTAAGTCTGAGCCATGCAAGAAACCCATAAATCTAGATCTTTGCTGCAGCCATTGGTAGTAGGCTGGATCTTATTCTGAGTCAAATTGATGAATAAGCTGAATCCTCAGTCCAGTCTATTAAACGGAAAGGTGATGCATAAGCTCAGTACATCAAAGATAACACAGAAGGAACAGCAGATTGCAAGGACCTGGGGCAGGGTGGGGGAGGCAGTTGCAGCTGCACTTGAAGAGCAATAACTAGAAGCATCAATCAGTTATTGAACACTGGATAATGTTTCTTAGCTCACCAATGTCTTCTGAAGGAGGACACTGTGGATGCTCTTTCACAAGCAGTGGAGCAGAGGGGCTTAGTCCTGTAGTGGCAAGCGAAGAGGCTCCTGGCAGCTCCACACTCCATTCATTCCCTCCATCAGGTGGTAGGCAAGGTCTGTGCTCGCTGTGCACATGGCATAACTTATTAAATTCTGTAACGATGGAAGCACTGCATCAGCTTGGGAAAGGAGGTGACCTCTTCTCTTGATCAAATACTTTATTTGCTGTACAATTTATTGCTCCCCAAAGGTGTTCCCAAGGGGTTAGACCTACTGCTCGTCACGCCTGTTCCTGCTGCATTTCCTGCTGCTGCTGGGGGACAGTGGCACAGTTTTTCCTGCTTCTGAGTTTGAAAACTTGACATTTCAGCCACTCAGGCCGCTGCTGCAGGATATGGCCCCTACCCTGTGCCAGAAGGAGGGAGGTCAGGTCTGTCACTGGTGCTCACCCTTGAGCACTGCCTGTGCCCCAGCTACAGCCTGGCCCCCTGTCTGTTCCCATTGTGCTGATCCAGGGCAGAACATCACATCTGCCTCCATTAAACTTAGTGAGGTTCCTGCCAGCCCCTTGCTGTAAGGAGCAGCTCTGCTCTACAGTGCAGTAGCTGTTCCCCCATGCAGACACTGTCCACGAATCTCTGCTGTGTGGTGCTCAGTCCTAAGAGTTGCTTTGAACCTCTGTCAGTAGCTCAGATTTGAGCCTGTTGTTTCACAGAAGTAGTGTTTCTATAACTGGAAATCTTTAAAGCCCATAAAGCCACTGCTACTGGTCTTCCCTTAGGAAATGATGCTTTTAGAGCCACTGTCTTTAGGAAGCAGATGTAGCAGCCAATATTTTTATGATCTGGAGTAAAGATACATATATGTGTGTATATATGGTCAGTATATAACATATACTGATTTTCAAATTTACTCAGATTTACATTAAATCAAACCAGTTCTTTAGTCTTTCAGGTATTCATGTATAAAAGCAGTTTATTCTGATTTTACATGTATGAAAGTTAAAACACAATTAACTTCCCTAAACTACTATCTTAATCTATTTAAACTTAAGCTCTGAGTTGCATGGCCTTGCTCTTCAGTTCAGCTGTATTTTCAGCTTTTTTTCTTTCCATTAAGCATTTAGGTGGAAATCCTGCTCATGCTGGAGGTTTTGTAACTGATTTTAAAAGCTGCTGGGTTTTGCTCTAGAGTTGTAGCCTAATGGTTTTCAGTTGGCTCTGTATTACAAAAGCAGTTATCCCTGTCTGGTCTCTCCTTTGCCAATCGTGTTTTTGTAGACTATCATCTTTCCTCTAAATCATCAGTTGAATGTGCTGCTAAAAACTCAGTCACCTCTTTGCCTAAATAAATGCTGACAATGTCACGGAGTAATTTAACGATCTGTTTCAACTGATTACTCACATTATTTTTTTGTATCTCAGGATGAGCTTTTACCAAAGACAGTCACGTGGTGATTTGATGGGGATTTCGCTGGCTTCCTGCCATGCTTGTGACGCTTCCTCCACACTGGACTGCTCCTGGCTTGTGCCCCTGCCTTCAGTTATCACCCAGGAACCTCTTTGGTCTTGCTCAGGTCACTGCAGCATCTGTCACTTCAATCACTTCAGCAGTCAGGTCTGACACATGGAGAGGACAAGGAACCACCTTCGGTGTCTGCAATAAGCAGCCTTAAACCTTCATCACTGCTGAAGGGTAAAGATTGTAGTGCTAAAATAAGTTGCCAGATTGGGTGTTAGGCATCTGGGGTCCAGGTCCTTAAGGATAAGCTGTTATATCTTTTATATATATATGTATAAGCTGCTTAACGCTAATGACTTTCAAAGGCAATTAGATAAATAGCTTTTAAAACTAGGAATAATAATAATAACAGAAGCCTCACTGGAAGTTGTACGTCACTGTTGACAGTCTGATAGAGATCCTTGAAAAGCGCTTTGCCTTTGCAAATCTATCTTTAGCCTTGCTCTATTCTGTCTTGTTTCTGCTTATTTAAGGAAGTCTTTATTTAGTAAATTTGTAATTGACATGCTTTCTGGTATTTTTAAATGGTGAGGGAGATTTTTAAATTGTGAAGATTTTAAATGGTGAAGGGTTCTTTTTAGCCAGACAGGTTTTGCTAGCTTTCAACAGTCTCACTGTTGACTCTATTCAAACCTGAAAACGATTTACCTGCTTTTCAGTGTCAAAGCCAAAAGAAATTCAGAAACTGAAAAACCAAAAATATTTGTTCCATGTTTGTTGCTCAGAAATCTGTGGATTAAGAGCACTTCTGCAAGAGTTAGATTGCTTTTCAGTCTGTACTGCACATTTTTGTGAGGTATTCTTGACAGTGTATTTCCAACGCTCTGGACCTGCTGTGGGCTGAATCCAGCCCAAGACTGGCTGTAGGACTTGGGACAGGCAGGAGGGAGCTGCAGAGCTGCCTGTGCCCTGCTGACTGAACGACAGTTGTTGTCCCAGGGTTGTTTGACTTCCAGTGACTTGGTATTTAGTCTTATTCATGTCCTTTGCAATCTGATGAAAGAGGACCATAGGCCAGCTAAGCCCAAAAATGATGTACAGTAATGAAAATGTTTGAACTTGATGTAAACCCGTGCCTGTTACATCATTACGCTTAACTTTTAGATTGTAAAGTGAACTACCGCATTAAACCATCCCATCCTTCAATAACCCCAACGAGCATATGCTCAGAATGTGCTCAAGTGTAGCAAGGTTGAGGCCTCCTCTGGACGTATTTCAACAGGTCCATCAAGATGCTTTGAGGGCTGGAGCACCTCTGTTATGGAGACAGGCTGAGAGAGCTGGGCTTGTTCAGCCTGGAGAAGAGAATGCTCTGGGGAGACCTTAGAGCAGCTTCCAGTACCTAAAGGGGCCAACAAGAAAGCTGGAGAGGGACTTTTTCCAAGGGTCTGTAGGAACCCGACAATGGGGAATGGCTGTAAACTGACAGAGGGGAGACTTGCATTAGACATCAGGAAGAAATTCTTCCCTGTGAGGGTGGGGAGGCATTGTCTCACAGGTGGCTGCCCAATCCCTGGCAGTGTCCAAGGCCAGGTTGGACGGGGCTTTGAGCAACCTGGTCTAGTGGAAGGTGACCGTGCCCATGGCAGGGAGGTTGGAATTGGGTGATATTTAAGGTCCCTTCCAACCCAAACCATTCTGTGATTCTATGATATGATGTGTCAACACATTTCCAAAATCAAGGTAAGTTATTCAAGGTAAGTTGTCTCCTTTCCTGAAAGCCTGTGTGTCCCCTGCAGCGCTGATGCTAATGTGCCCTGCACACACTCAGCATTTCTATGCCACTAGTTACAAGGCAGCAGCCTGGCAGCCATGGGGGTGGTTTACTTGCTGAAAGCCACCGTGCTCAGGGCATCTTTGCCACAGCCAGGGTAATTCTGCAGCTGTTTCTGTCCATCCACCTTCATTATGTTGCTTTATAAAAAGACTTATGAAGTCACCATTAGTTTAGCCTCCCATGGAATCATTTTCAAAGAAATGAGCTGGAAGTTTGTTCATTGAAATGAAAGCTATTTAACGAACAAAGCTTTCCTCCCCCTTGCTCCCTTACTGGCAAGAAAAAATGCATCAAGAAGCCTGAGTAATTTTTGACAGATAAGTGAGACGATGTGAAAAGATGTATGCAAGAGGCTAAGTGAGACTGTAGTTCATGTGCTTGGGGAGGGACTGCGGGACTTGGGGAGCAGCTACAGCTGCTTTTGGCAGAGGGCTGAGTGGCAGGACCATGGCTTGCCTCAACATAAAACTGGAGCTAAGGGCTTGTAGTTTTGAACCTGACGACATGACACCTAGTGCTGAAAATGCTGTGTAATGTAAGGGTGAAGAAAGTAAATAATATCCAGGGAGCTAAATTTCAGTTTCATAATTTTTTCTTTCCTTTGGTTTCTTTGTCTTCTGTCCTTGGTGTGAGTTATTCCAGTAAGATCCCCATTTATGTCACTGACGGAGAGTCAGCAGGAGGACTTCAGTTTGCAGAAGTTTGTTATGAATTCCTGCAGATTACACCATTGAGGATATTGCTCTTGGGCTAGAATGGCATAATGCCAAATGAGTTAGGGGATATTATTTGTGACGGTGTCGCTCCTTATGACAATTGAATGTCACTTTCTTGACTTCAGTAATGAAGTAGTTATCTTACTGCCTCGTGCCACTGCAGAGCCAAGCAATAGGAGCAACGGCAGATTCTTTAGGGCTGGTTAGTGCTGTTAATAATAGTCCAGAGAAGAATTTCTCATGGTGGCTGTTGTGTTAATGACCTTTGTGTTGTGTTAATGACCTTTCATGGAGCATTCTGCCACTGGGAACTGCTTCTGCAAAGTATTACTGGCTGCAGCTAGTGAGTAGTCTTAATATTTTACGGACTACTGCAGATTGTATTTCAGGATATGAGAGATCATTTAAGCAATGTAAGTTAGGAATGTGAAGCATGTTGCCATCTTCCCCCCTCATTTTACAGTTGGAAGTGTTAGTAACCTTTTGTATAAATATGTTTCATTTAAATGAGCAGAGTAAAAGAAATTTTAAAAAACGGCTCTCAGACACAGGTTAGTTTGTTAAAGTCTGTAACATTGAAATTTTGACATGTGTGCTTTAGTCCATTAGTTAGTCAGCATTCTTCAGGTCAAGAAGACTACAGATGCGTGAATTGTATATCGATGGGAAGATTTAGTCATTATGGTATTTCTTGAGTATACTCATTGAGCTTTGATCTAAATCTTGACTTCCTTTTATTCTTTTATAGTTTGTTCCCTTCTTGGAAGAAAGTATGTCCTTGGTGGAAAAAAGGCATGGGGGCATACGCAGTAAATACTGGGTGTATTCTCTCTGTTCTTACATAGGGCATTAACATCTTTCAGTAATATTGATGCAATTGTTGTTGAACTGAAAAAGGTATCAGAGGTGATTTCAGAATTAAGCAACTGATCATGGTTTTGCAGAAGGCAAAGAGTATGTTCAGCCCTGTCCCTTCACCCCAAATGAATTACGACAGGGAATTCTTTTAAGTTATAGCTGTGTTTATCTACCCATTTATTGGTTGCTGTTGGGGCTATGTGGAAAGTTGGCAATGCTGTTCAAAGCCACATGAAACTTTCCTTCTGCCAAGCTTTGTTAGAAATAATAGACTTATTTATTAAATGATCTGAATGTGGACTGGGATATAAATGAACCTGGACTGACTTATGATTTCTTAATAAATTGTTTTAACTCAGTTCCATAAGAAACCACAACAGCTGTGCCTCTAAATTCACTGTAAGACTCTGCTGAGTTCAGTGAGAAGTTAGGGGAAGAATTCATGTATACTGAAACTGATAAATAGATTTGGAAAGTCAAAGGGAAACTAAATTGGCATGTTGTGAGAAACCATGTCATAACAGCCAGCAGCATTTTGACTCCTGAGGTGGGACAATTTTTGTGTCCCGCTGAGAAGCAATTATATTTCTTCCTTCAGTATAAGCGCACCAATAACCCAGCTTAGGGATTGAAAGGAAAAAGAATCGTCAATGCCAACAAGCAGTAGGCACCAAAAGAGATGTGATGGAGCGTAGTCCTAATCGACCATTTTTGCCCCAAGTGCTTTAAAGGGGAGAGGCACTACTTGCTGATTATGCACCTGCTTGACTCCAGAGGATCTCTATTCCTGCAGAGTAGACCTGTCTACTCTGTGGTACTCTGTGCCACTGCACCACTTTCACTCTGCAACTGTTCACTGGGTCTGCAGTTCTAAATTATATATCAGGCTGCTTCTAAGATAACATCTGCAACTCCTCCTGTAGTTGCTGTAAGCTAATGATTTGCAACAATAGTAATAATAATGAAAAAGTTTGTGAAAAGATAAAAGATCAGTGTTATCTTTATTGCATAGTACTAAGGCAGACGCCTGCCCAAAGGGACAAGTGTTAGAGATAGGATAAGAACTGAAATTCTGGCTGCCAGTCATGGCTTTTTGCTGGCATTTACAGCTGATATTTGTACATCTGTTCTAAAAATATGAAAGTTTATCTTCTAAATAGAAGAAAGAAGAAAACATTTGAAAAGAACCTTGCCTTCCTTTCCTAGGTTATACTAACTTAAATTAATATTCAGAACACTAAAAACTTTGGGTTGCAGATGAAAGAGTTGTGTGCTATATCTAAGCTTAACCCATAAGCTCCTGTTAGGAAATCTGATCAATAAAATCAGAGTTGGTTTTATATTCCTGAGGAACTATTCCTTTGGTGTATCTTCTTTCTGCTCAGTACCTATTTGAAAAACCTTGTTGCTGTCTTGGGAACATTAGTAGGAGAGATAAATTAGGCTGTTTGACATCATCTTGTTGATAAATGTTTTCTTTTAAGACTCTTAAAGGACCTAAGTAAAGAACAGTGGAGGCTGTGACAGATACTGTCATGTCACGAGATCTACCCTTCATGCCAATGATCAGAGTTGGTTGGGAAAAACAAAGCCCAAAACAAAACAAGGTTGTTGCTGACTTTTTATTATGTATAAACATCTTGTGGCAATGTACGTATTGTTTACACTGTGATTTTCTCTCTTCAGTGTTGGGGTTTTTTTTTAATCTTATACTAATTTTTAAGTTTCTACAATTAGTTGGTGAGTTAGGTTGAGATGCATTTGTTGATCTGATTTCTCCTTGCTTCATGATATCTCATAATGAAAAAAAAATTAAGAAATATTTGGTGGATCTTCATGTTCTTTTCAGTTTGGGTTTGTCTGGGGATTTTTCCTGCTTTGAATCCTCTTTTGATTCAATGTTTGAAATATCCTGGTTGGACATTGACAAAGGTGACCATGGGAGATTTGCATGAATGGGCAAAGAAAGCAAACGTTCTGTGTGAGAACAGTAGCTGGTATATGATTTTGAGGAGATATATTTGCATCAAGCAAATAGAATGTCAGTGTATATGTGTTTCCCTGTGAGTTCAAATAATATGCTCTCTGAAGAAGCATGGGGTGGTGGTTTTGAGTGCTGCTTGAATGTGTGTTACCTATATGTAAGATGATGAGGGAAGTGAAACACCTTGGTGGTTTTTTTCCTAATGCTGTTCTATACTAAAACCCTCAGTCCCATATCCAAAGAACATCAAGCAGTGGGTTAACGTTTATTTGGATTTCATTTTGCAGCTTGGACATGTCAGAGAAAGCAGTGATTGCAGTCTCACAAAGGGAGTGAGGAGAGAGAGATAGTAAACAGAAGCTTGTTGTGTAGACAGATCTCCTAACTAAACAATTTGGTCAGTGACATGACAGTTCCTTCTCTGTCCAGAAACATCAGGAAGCGTGAAGTGAATTTCGCATCAATATTCCTTTCTTTCCTCCTCTTCCAGCAAATTCTTTTTGACTCATGGCAGTATACCAAGTGGTTGGTTTACATACCATACAGCTACAAGCTTGTGCTGCTACTCACCCTGTATTAACCTGTCAGTATCAAAAAATAAACATGAAAACAAGACACTGTAGATGACTTACTCATGGAATTTTGATTGCATTGCCTCTAAGTATATTATTTGGTATGATCTAATATTTTCTATTAATACTTTAAGAAAGAGGATAAGTGGCAGTAAAAAGTGAAGTTCATCTTATTAGAACATGTATCCTTTCCTAAAAACCCCCACATTTGTATGGTACTTCCATTCAAAAAAATTATGTTTGCAAATATTTGTCTCAGTTGGCTGGATAGCCTAACATGAATATGTATCTGTGGTGTAAAAAAAATGACCTTATTACTTTTACAAAGACATAGGCATTTATTCCAGGGTTTCCAATTCTGGAGAACAGGATCAAGGGAAGGTTTTTTTTTTTCAGTTTGCAGTTTGCTGCTTGCTTTTTTTTTTTTTTTCAGATTTGCAGTGAGTTGATTAGTCAGCTGTTAATGAACTAGGGAACCATTCATCATTTAGATACTGACTTGCCTCCTATGTTCAGGAATCATCAGAAAACAGTGAGTCTATGATATGGTCATACTCAAGTTCTTCAGTGCTTCACAGCTTTGGGTCGTTGGGACATGGACGCAGTGGTTCAGGCTCGGTAGATCATTGGAGCTGTAGATGCCTTTATAGCCTCTGCACAGTGACTCACAGTTCACCGTCTCCCATGCACGGACTGTCGGTGTTACTCCTCAGTGCTATGAGTTCTGACGATTAGCCATAATTTAAATAGTTGAATTCCCTGTCAGATGGAAATTTTCATTCCTAAGCCACGACACAATCAGTGACAATGCATGTGCTCCTAGCCTGTCTTCATGCAGAAGAAAAAAGCTTGGCTCAATGTACCTCCAGCTGTCGTATTGTAAACGTCGGTCCTGGGGAAATATACTATGCATACGTAATTCTAAGGCAGTCACTTGCATTTGTCAAACCAAGCCCTTCATGGTTTTTGTTTAAAAAAATTTCCCCACTTGCCACAATACTTCTATACATCAGCACAAAATTTTCCTGCCCCCACTGCAGAGGTCCTGGGCAGTGGCTCCTCACAGTTAAGCCATCCTGTAGGTAAGCTGTTCCAAGAGGTCAGCCCGGCTGACTCTTGCTGTGGATGCTCACTCTGCCCCAGATGAAGTCCTTCTAGAACAGACTCTGTTCTCATAGTCACCTCTGTCAACAACGCATCTAAATCCTACTCATCTTGGAGGCCTTGATCAGATTTTGGTCAGGCTTCCACTGATGTCTCACACACCTCATGGCTTCATGTGCTAATAAATCTTCTTGGTTTCAAAACAATGACACAAGAGAGACGTTTGCATGTGTCTGCAGTATAGACTGCACCTGAATTTTTAAAAACAGAGAAATGCATTGTTACATACTCCACACTTCGTATCATCATCTGTAAATTTTGCACCTGCAGTTTATGAAGAGAAAGCTTAGTTGGACCATTAAAAATGCACAAGTTCAACTTGTGTAAGCTCTTCCTTGAATAGAGCTGAAGTTCTTGTGATATGGCTTTTGCATACTTCTAAAATGATATACCACTCTTACCACATGTTAATTAGTAGGAGCTAAAATAAGGCAAATACTGAGAAATCAAGACCTTTAGTCCAAGGAAAGCATGCAGTTCCCTTTGCTTGCACACTTAAACCCACGTCTTAGTTACTAGGCTGCATGACAGTTACAGAATTTGCAGGTATGTATAGCAGGTGCAGATGTTTCTTTGCTCAAATTCTTGACCATGTGCACAACCTTCCCTGTGAGGGTGGTGAGGTGCTGGCACAGGTTGCCCAGAGAAGCTGTGGCTGCCCCATCCCTGGCAGTGTTCAAGGCCAGGTTGGACGGGGCTTTAAGCAACCTGGTCTAGTGGAAGGTGTCCCTGCCTATGGAAGGGGTGTTGGAACTGGATGATCTCTAAGGTCCCTTCCAATCCAAACCATTCTGTGATTCTATGATTCAATCAATGCTGCCAACTTAAATGACATACAGATTCAGTATTGAGCTCCTTTCCTCAGATGCTTTTAACACTTACAAACACACTGAGATTAGCTTAATTGGGAGAATGCTGCCTTAGCTATTTCAGTCCTGCTATTGATTGGTACCTTTGCACCTGACTTCATCAAGTCCACTTGAGATCTACAAGCCAGGTATAGTCAAGCCTGTACAGGGTCTGAATATGATAAATTGTTGTGGTTTTTTTTAAATACAAGATAATGGTCTGCTACAGTGTTCATGCAAGCATTAAGTTATGCTGGCATTGGTAGCACATGTATTTGTGCCTTGATGTGATTACCACAGTTTGTAGTAGGTCATGGTTTATTCTCTACCTACTTAGGAAGGCACAATAAATATTAGATAACAACAAGCCCTTGCAAGAACAGAACAGTGAGGGAAAACCTTTACCAAACTCCCCTTTTCACTCCCTTTTTCATTATTAGTGGAGTTTCTATGACTCGCATTTTCTACACCTGTTTCCTCTGTCATTTGTATCCCTGGAGTGCAAATAATACAAATGTAGCTTGTGGGCCTCCTGACACAGGCTAGTAACAGCTTATCTAACAAGAAATGCTTTATTTTTAGGGCTCTGAAGTTTGTGTTGTGCTCTTCAGTTAAAGCTTTCCTCCCGGACTAAACAGCTTTCATGTTTACGGCTGCTTGGTTGTTACCGCTTTTTTCTGTCTTGCAGGTTGTATATATACATTAGACAATATACATTTCACATCTTATAGTCTCCAGAGCATTTTTAGATTTTTGATGGAGACCGCACTCTAAAGGAAAGTTTTGGACACATGATTAGCTTTGGTTAGAGCCTTGTAAATGTTCAAAAAAGTACAAGATTGGTTTTTAAATTTTATATCTTTTTTTTATTTTCCTGTGCAAAATCTGGTAGGCAGAAGGGAAATGGCAAAAGAATGACAAGTAACTTAATAATAGTAGTTAAAAAATAGACACAATGACACAAATATATATGAAAATATGTCCTTTTTCAATGATACAATGCTTGATAAGTGTGGGTGGTCTATGATTACCTTAGGAGGTTAAATATACTACTCATGGTGTCAGTAAGTTTATCCACACAAGGGCAAGACACAGAGAAGCCTGTGTAATTTTCAGTCAAACAGAGGCAAGGATGGATAAAAGTCTCTTGAGTTTTGAAGTTGTCTTCAAGAGGTAATTGCAGGCTTGCAGTTCAGTGATACGCACTGCCTGGGTTTCATGATGTGCAATCTGACCTTGGCTTATTAAAATTCTTCTAAACTCTACCTTGGGATCTAGAGAGGCATGCACTATAAAAGAAATATAAGGGAAAGAATGACCAAGCCAATACACAAATGTCACCAACTGGCAGGGAGGTTGGAGAAAACTAGAATTTCTGTAATGTTCTGTCTTTTGGGATGAGTGGGTTACAGAGTGGCTGCCCCATGGTCCTTGCATACTACTCCTCTACACTGATCAGGCTCAAGGATTAGCTTACATATTTTTCATAGCTGAAAGACTGCTTCCCAAAACAAGCCAAAGGCAGTTCTAGGAAAAAAAAAAACCCACATGAGTTTTTGTATGTGAATGCTGTGTGGGTTGGGAGAACGAGTATTTGTAGGCTGTTATTTTGTAGTTCTTGTATTATATACCTTCTAAACAAATCTAGAGAAGGCCATATGTTATTTCCTTCCTTTCCCCCTGCCCCAAGTGGTTACTGTTTGGTAAGTAGGACTGAGCAAACTTAACGTTTTAAAAAGTTAAGTACAAGAAAGTATTTTCTCCTTTAAAATTTCGGGCCATTTGGATGCAAAACATCTTCCTCCACCTTAGTCACCTTGCACCATTCTGTCTTTTTAGTTCAAAACTGCTGAGTGCATGCATATTTATGTACTGTGGATAAAACAATCTGGTCTGGTGTGCTAACCTGTACCAGAGCTGCCAGGCTGCCACCTACAGCAGAATTTTCCTAATGCCTTTAAAACATCTGTCTCCCAGAAAATCAAATTGGTATTCCTAGAGTATTCCATCAGAGTGACTTGAAATCCGAGTCACAGACACAAATTTTCATAATAAAGCAATGTTAAAAGATATTAAGAGAATATTAGCCACTAGTACTCCATTCCTCATGCATGTTCTACTTCAGCATGCAATACTTGCTGATATTTTGATATGACTATGTATCACTGACATCTGAATGGTCCTGATAAAGTGAATGATATGAAATGAAACAATGAGCATAATCGCTTATTTCCACAGTGAAGACCAATGTATGTCTATACATATGCAAAGATGGGTGTGCATGTGTTTAGGTATTATATATAAATATACGAAGAACTTACATATAGACAGCTGTCGTAAAGGTCCGTTTATTGGTATGTGTTGTATGTAGATAAAAGCACTTAAGCAAGTGAACACTAAAGTTTCACCAATAAAAGTCAATTGTGGACTTGAGTAGAAATCACAGAATATGTAGTGGGTTGTTTTTATCAGTTTTAATCACAACTGAAGCTAGCAGTGGTAGTTTTGTGAGAGTTGTTCCCAGAGATTTGGAGCTGAAGGAGCAAAGCAGCAAATGTAAGAATTGAAAGATTTGCTAGCAGCTGTAGGTGACCTAAGAGCGCTCTCCTACCCTCTTCATGTGTGATGTCAGGGCATAAATCTTATGTTTGTCCAACCTTTCATTTCAGCAATAATACCTTTGGTTCTTAAACCCCTTCTGTAATTTTGATGGGTTATTCCATGCTTCATTACCAGCCCTGGACTGCAGTCCTGTCTGCTGCTAAAGATCTGCCATGTTTCACACCAAAGACAGCTGCATTTCAATAGCAGAAAAAGAGGTACTTGCATTTTGCATCTAATTTTGGCCTTCTTTAGTGTCTTTCTAAATAAGATGTATCAAACGGCACTATAAAAGAATCTGAAGGGGATGCTCTAGTGACCTAGAAGTTGCAGAGTGTATTGCTAAGGGAGAGATTATTTTCAGGAACTTGCAAGAAAAACTTGCACAGAAAATTGCATTCTGTTTGAAAATGCTTGCTGATTTTGTCAGAATAACCATCAGGTCAGAGGAATACAAGCTTCTGTTGATATAGTAATTTAAACCAGGTAGTTGGAATGAGGCATAATAACATCCAATATTGTAGCTCTATGGGGGAATGCCATTTACAGGAAGAGCAATGTAAAGTACAACTGTTTGAAAAACAAAAAGTTTGAAAAACTGTTTGAAAAACAAAAAGTCTGCAAAAGAGGCCATGAACCCAGAACCAAGGGGGATCGTGAGTCACTGGCCATGGCACTAATTTTGGCATCAAATGAGATTTGAGCTGGAAATGACAATAATGAATTACATGTTTAATAAAAAAAATTGGCCACTCACTACATAAAGGTTTGTCATCACTTACGTAGATGTCACATTATGCATCTAATCAACTGAAAGCAGTACTTGGGGGAAAAAATGACTTTGTTATTTCTGGAATGCACACACATGGGATCTGGATCAGAGAGCAGAAGTTTAAGCTGGCATTGCTCTTGTAAGACTCCATCAACATGCTATATTCACTTCTGGCCATCTTAGAAGAAGATGCTAAGAAACTGAAGGACTTTTAAATAGACAGAAATAAGATTAAAAGGGAAGGATTGCCTAGTGAAGCAAAATGCTAAGTAATTGCAAGCATATAGCTTGCCTAAAAGAAAAAGGGAAGGATCTACAGCTCTGTGCCTTTGCGCAAAGTATAAAATTCTTGGCAGTAGTGAATGAGATATGATATTTCATCTGGATATAAATATTAACTTGTGGAAAGAGTTTAGGAACAAGAAGATGTCTCTCAAGGACTCCTCACAATCACTTACTGAATTACGTGATATAGTGCATGAAAAGAGATCATTGTTGATATTGACTTTTAAATGGACCTTCTTGCCGAACTAAAGCCAGTCCTATAATGTGAGTCAACTAGATGACCTAAGAGATCACTTCTGTTATCACCACTGTGATTCTACTCCATCCATAACATAATTCTTGACCTTCTGAAATACTTTGTGCATTAGAGTCACTCCCCTGTCACTTATTCTGTCTATCATGTATTCTTAGTCTTTCTTCACCAGGCATATTGAATGTTAAACAGGTTCCTTGCAAGTTTTTTCCTTGCAAGTAGTCAGTTTTCGCATGTTCCTGGGTCCATGTGTTCAGCTATGTAACATTTCGTAAGAAGTGATAAAACTATTGATACTCGATTTCAACTTAACTTCGAGTTAAGTTGATAAAGCACTTCAGGTATACTTAAGGGATGAAATTAAGGACAGACTGATATTAAAAATTCCATTTGAAGTCTAGACTCCTCTATCCTTTCTCTGAAATTCAGACATTCTTTAATACAGGTAATTTTGATTCAGGTGCAATATAGGAATGAAATTGTCAATTCAAGTTTATTATCAATGCTGAAAGAAGAAAATGTGCATGGTTTTCCATTTGAGTGCTCCCTTGGATTTGCCTAGGGATCCATTTCAGTGGAGACATGGTGAAGTTCAGTCAAGCTCTGGTGTGTTTTGGGTTTCCTCGGGAGCACAGAAGTGCCCAGCTCCTTTTTCCTTCATGTTGCTGAGAACAGGTGGCCTCCTCTGGGGTCACCAAGTATATTTAGGGCTGAAACTTGAGCAGACTGGAGCCAGATTGGCTGTGTAATTCACATACGTAATTAGGAGCCGATGCTCTATCAGGCTTGCTCTTGCCCAGTGCTGCTCAGGAGGGAGGACTGGAGAGGCTTTGCTCCTAAGGATATTTACTAGATGTTGCTGGTAAGAACATTTTAATCACATTTCACTTCTTTGCCTTAGAATAGGATCTTGAGCTGTTTACCAATTCTGTAGTTTTTTGGGAGTAGCCGTTCTGCCATGCCCATGGAAGTCAGATCTTCTGGTCTGTATGACTAGTAGCAAATTGCAGTAAGAGGAAAGGACCCGGAACTGCGTTTTGGAAGTGTAACTGAAGGTTACAGTAGTGACTGTATAGATTGTATCCTTATATACAGTTCTAATTCTTGAGTTTATTCATAAGCTTTGGCCTACTTATTCATACAACATGCCACTTATGGAGTTATTCTTCATTTATTTTAATAGCTAACATTCTGGTTTAACTTTTTTTTATTTTTTGGTAATTTTTCTGAACACATTGGAACTAAAAAGGGACAGCACTTTATGTTCCTATATTTAACCTGGTTACTAGACTTCACTTGCCCCAGAAGGAATTGCAGTTTAGCCAGCTAAACAAAACCACCCCGTCACTTGGTAGTATTAGCTTACACGGCAAATATCTTTGGACTCAGGAACAGCTGTTCCAAAGCCTCATCCCCTGCCAGCATTAGAAACAGAGCTGTATTCTCTGGTGGAAAATTGTAGCTTTGTCTCACAGCAAAATCTCTGTGTTAATTAATTCGTTTAGCGGTTTTGACAGTCATGTGTACTTTGTAGTTTAGCGAACTGTGTGGATTTTCATACTTTCCAGGTCTGAAGAAACAGAGGGAAAAAAGTCACAACAGCTAAATAAAAACCCAACCCAGACCATCTATATAGGCTAATGCTGGGAAGACAAAAATTGTCTCATTAACCTAAGGCCCCTTAAAATATTTACAAACTTTTCCCGTATTATGCTTTTACTTATGAATTAATGTAGTAGAATATGTAGATAAAGCTCCTACTCAAACAGGAGCTTGAATAATGTCATGAAATAGTATAAAATAATCAGAGAGAAAAATTCTTCAAATAATCTTATTGTAATAAAAAACCCCTCAAACCAGACTTCAAGAAATCTCTTCCTCTGCTTTTTTAATTTCTTTTATATTTTCATTGAATTCCAGTATTGGTGTTACAACTATTAGAATAAAGTATTTGTCCAAAATTGTAATTTATGTCAGTATATTTACAATTTAATTTGATGTTTTCCCATAATATTTAAAGTAATGCCAGATCTCAACTTTATCTCTGCTGTTCAAGTTCTTTCAGTAAGTAGCCAACAACATTGTAATAATCTGACTAGTTACTAACAGTGACCTCAGGCACTTTATGATCTTGACTAGTTCATCATATTTTCAGTCCTGGGCTAATGCTGTTTTCACACTTTCATTTGCTTTCATTGCGTGACCAGTAAGTGGGGGAGAGACGGAAGAATACCCTCAAAATGGAGGAAGAAGAATATGAGGAGGTTGTGGAGGTAAGAAGAAAAAGAGAGTAGAAATATTTGTTTTCTGCCTTGTGAATGAATATATTAATCACTTTAACGAGACATTGCTCTGAGCATAGATGGTTGCTTGCTGTTTGCTCTCTGAAGATTAGGGTATGATTAGATATCTATTAAATGGTTTAATAAGTAAACAACAACAACAACAAAAAAGTTGCTCTCAGTGGAGCAAAGTCTCCCTGGATCCCGTCATAGTTGCTCTGTTTAAATAAGGACTGTAACCAACCCACACCTACATTGCGAGGTTTTGTAATTACTCTTCTGTGTAATTATAGATGCAGTGGGCCATCTCTTTTGCCTTCTGGCTTGCCCTCTGTCATCCAGTCGATGCTATAGAGGATGACTTTGGAAGCCACTTTCTAGCCTCACCTCTGTGCCCACTGAAATGCAGAAATGCAGCAGTTTTATGCCACCATTAACCAATTTAACCTTGGAAGCTGCAGAGATGGAGCTAGATTTAAACCTGTAGATGTCAGTGGAGTTGCATCAGGGACTAATTTGCCAATAGGGCATTTAAACTAACAGTTATATGCCTAATTATTTAGTCTCAGCAATTTGATTAAAAAAACCCCAGGAACTGAAGAACCTACAGCTTCCTCTAATGTGCAAGTGCCATTGGAATAATGACTTTGCTATTGAAACAATATATGAGATTAATAAACAGTGTGGTCTTACCTGTTGCATGATTACTACTCTGAAATGAAATTATGTGTTATGAAATACATAAATGATTGTAACAAATTGCTCAGTGTTTGAAGAAAAGAAGACGACAATACAAATGGGGGTATCCCACAACTCATTATCTCCACACAGTATTCAATGGACTGTTAATTTCAGGCAATGTGACAGCATTGAGCCCTGACTGCAGATCTTGTACATTTCAAATACTGAATGGAGTCAAGTCAAATGGTTTACCAGTCAAATTAGTTAAATGTGTTTTGGAAAATAAGTGTTACTGCTCATAAAGTCCATTGTAAGGACACTGTACCACCTAGTTACAAAGACACCAGTCCTTCATTAAGTTTCCTATTACCATGTTACTTGTAATTGCCTTTATGCTTCCGGAGCATAATGTGCTTTCTGTAACAAAATGTGTATTTATTTGCTATCGATGTTTATTTGTTGTTGCTGGAATTATGATACGTTGGGCTTTTTGACTACACAACTCTGTTTCAGTCTTTGTTTTTAATTTTCAATCACCACCTTCCTGTAACCACATCCCTAGGGCAGACCGAGATGGTACTGCTTTAGCAGCTTCCCTCGAGACGGTCATAATGAGAAAGAAGTTAAGGAAAACAGAACAATAGCATCTGGTACAATTTTAAGGCAGCTTAAGCCTTTCCGGAGTTTTCTTAGCTAGAATTACACTTCTGTATGAACCACCTATTTTAAACTATCAGAAATTCATCTTCTAAAAGAGTAGAAAATTATTGCTTAATAATGAGTGACTGAAAAATTTTTGAGGATTATACAATACTATTTTCTGTCTCTCTCTGGAGTTATTAGACTGCACTGAACATTGTAGATATTTGTGCAAAAACCCCACCGTGAATGACACAAACCTTTGCTGCTGAGTTACTCGAGGCTCTGTGGAAGGTGGGTCAAACATGGTGTAAGGCCCCACGACCAGAAATTGCCTCAAAACAACCCTTGAAAGGTTGAAACCTTGAAACAAAGCTTGAAAGTATGGGCTACTTACATGAACCTAACTTCGAGGAACAATTAATATGAATTTTTTAGGGCTTGATTCAAAGTGGTTTTTGTTCCCACAGTTTTGGCATGTGAGCCTGAGCAAACCATTGTTGAGGAGATTTTTAAAGATAAAAACTGCATTTTACGTTTTCTCCTTTCTGGAAGCCAGTGGCAGGTCAAGCACCCTTTGAATAAAACACTGCTGTTTACTACAGCGGGCGGCGCAACGGCTTGAAGTGGTTTTCTGTTCGTTAAGCAGCGAGGGGAGCTGGAGGGCGAGGGGCGCCCCGACGCGGCCGCCTCCCCTCAGCGGCGGGACGGCGCCACCGTGCGGCCGCCATTTGCTGTGTGGCCGCGGCTTGCGGCGAGCGTGGCGGCAGCGGGCGCCGCGTTTGTTCCTCGGCTCCTCTCCGAGCTGACTGGCGCCTCCGGCTGCTGCAAGCTGAGTGCCCTGGCCACGGCAAGCTGCCAGCGGGGAGCGAAGCCCACACAGCAACAAGACATAGTCCTTGTTGGCTCTCCGGGGTCAGTTGCACTGCAGGTCCAGAAGGAAGAGATGAGCATGCTTTGCACCGTAATGGAAGTGAGAAAGAGTTTGTTGGTAGTACCATCATGAAAAGCAAGAGGCAGAGTCATGCACGGCAAGGCAGGAGTGCCCCTTGGAGACCATGGTTGAATGGGTGAGGGGTGGTGGCCATCAGGATGGAGAAGGCAGGAAGCTTGTGGTTTCTGGCAACAGGAGGAAGGTTCGTGCTTTACCTGCAGATCCGCCACTTCACATAGATGCAGTGCTATGGGAACTTCTTTAGGCAGCTGGAGAAAGGCTCACAGGCACAGGCCTTGTGCTTCAGGATGGCTTTAACCACCCAAGTATCTCGTGGAACGGCCTATGGCTGGGCACAAGCAACCTAGGGGATTTTGGGAAAGTGCTTTGAAGATTAATTTCATAGTACAGTTGATTGATGAACTGGGAGAGATGCTCTGCTGGACATGCTACTCACGAACAAGAAAGAACTGATGGAAGATGCAAAGGTCAAGGGCAGCCAGGGCCAGCAGCAGTGGCCACAAGACTGTGGAGTTGAAGATTCAGAGAGGAGTGAGCAAGATAAACAAAATTACAAGGAACAGGCAAAATGCTGAGGTAATTGAAGCCTATTTTGCCTCAGGTTTGATAAGGCTTTTCCTATGGTCTTCCACATCTTTGACCTTCCCAGCAGAGACATAGGAGTGAAGTAGTAGCCACAGCAGAGGAAGATGGAGTTAGGGTTGACAACCCATGGGGAGGTACACAGTTCAATAGGACCAGAGGAGATGAATCCAGGGGTGCTGAGGGAATGGGCTGATGACATTGCAAGGCTGCTATCATCTTTGAAAGCTCGTAGTCATGCAAGGATGTTCCTGCTGACTGGAAAAAGATGTCATATCCATCTTCAAGAAAGGCAAGAAAGAAGATCCAGGGAATTACAGGCTGGTCAGCCTCACATCAGACCTTGGGAAGGCTATGGAGCAAATACTTTTAGAAGCTATTTTTAAACCCATGCAGCACATGAAGGTCATGGGGAGCAGTGAACATTGATATATCAAAGGCACATCATGGCTGATCAAACTGATTGCTTTTTATAATGAGTTCACTGCTGCTATGGACAACGGGAGACCAGTGAATGTTGCACACCTTGACTACTTAAGGAAGTTTTCTGAAAGTCTCCCATAGTCTTCTTATCACCAAATTTCTGAGATGTGGGATGGGCAAGTGATCAATAAAGTGGGTGGAAAATTGGCTGGGCTGCTGAGCTGAGAATTGTCATCAGTAGTACAAAGCCCAGCTGGCAACCACTAACTACTGGTATCCTTCAAGGATCTGTAGGTGGGAACAACTCTGAGGACAGCATTAGGGAGAGAAACTTACCACAGTCCTCTCAGTGTATTACCAAGGACTTGGAAAATCCTGGGGTTTTGAATGCTAATTCTTTCTTTTAATGCATTCATCATTGTCTTCCCTCTGGTAGTTAAAATAAAATAATGATCTTTCATTAATTATTTGGGAGGAATGTATGGAAAAAAATCCAATCATTAATGCAAAAAAAATGAACAGATGTTCAGAATTACTAAGGTTGCAAATGTGACCACATAGGTACCTATGAACTACAGTCCTATTTCCCCAGAAGTGTGTTTTTAAAACAGCTTAATGGAAGCTACAATTTGCTATTCTGATGATCTGGCCTAACAATGATTTTTTTTTTTTTTCCTTTTTTTCATAGTATTACATTGAAGAGACAACTATTGAGGAGGATGAACCATATGAGGTAAAGGTCCCTGTAATGCTGCATGTGGTTTATATATGCATGAAATTAACAAGTAATGCTAAATTTTGTATGCCACGAACTAATTTTTCATATTAACCACACAAGTATCAGTGAACAGTTGCTTCTTAAAACTTTATTTCCCCTGCAAGACTCTGTTGTGGGATGATCTGGAGGACTCCTAGCTTGTTCTGAGTATCCTATCTGCTACTCATTGGTTTCCATTAGAGGGAGTTGTGGCTGTGTCCATCAGAAAAGCCTTGTCCTAATTTCTGTCCCACCCTGTATCTTCCATTTGCTTTTGCCCAGTAGCTGTTTGCGCAGAAGCTAACAAAATTAAGCAATAGGTTCTGTTAATAATAGGAAACACAGACAGGAAGGTTATTTGGGTAACATATTGGCAAAATCCAATCTTCACTGTTAAAAATGAACAGAATTATCAAGGATGTGAATGTGACTACATTCACATATGTGAATATGTACATATCAATGATGGGCACATACATGCATTATCCTTAACCTCACTATGAGGAGAACTATAAAAAGATTCTGCTTGAAGCCAGTTTATATCAGTTCTGTTCCCTTCACCTTGTGTAATTTCACCAAAAAGTTGTGATTTGCAAATTTTTTTCACGTCACTGGTAACAAGTACTTGAGTCACTAAGCCATTATTATCATAATTCGAAATTCTACATGCAATATAGACATAACCCAACTCTGCTATGTTACTATGAAATATTCTTCGTGATATAGGCGTATCTGGAAACAAAAGCTTAAGGTTTCACTTTGTGAGTGTGTTTCCTTCCAAACAAAAGATCTGTTCCCAAAGTCTTCCTGTATTTTTAATTTAATAAAATACGATTTGATTAATACTCTTTCAGCAAGTAATGGAGGATTACATTTTTGAAGGAAGACAACCATCTTATTATTTTTAAGATTAATTCAGCCACTGCATCCATCAGGTGTTCTAAAATCTCTAGGCAGACTGGATTTAAAGGGAGCAAGAGCATGACTGGTCGTTTGTGTGTCTGATTTGCATCAGTTAGTGTTGTGGAATGAAGAATGACATATGAGTATGAATGTGTTTCTACCTGATGTGATTACACCTAAATATAGTCTAATGCATTAGTGTTATGTGGTCCTGTGAGATATTGTTCTGGTTTCAGCTGGGATAGAGTTAATTTTCTTCCTAGTAGCTGGTGCAGTGCTGTGTTTTGGCTTTAGGCTGAGAACAATGCTGATAACACACCAATGTTTTAGTTGTTACTAAGTAGCACTTACCCTGATCAAAGACTTTTCAGTCTCTCATGCTCTGTCAGTGAGGAGGGGCACGGGAAGCCAGGAGGAAGCAGAGACAGGACACCTGACCCAAACTAGCCAAAAGGGTATTCCACACCACAGCATGTCATGTCCAGTATATAAACTGGGGGTAGTTATCTGGAAGGGACTGACTGCTGCTCGGGTGAGGCTGGGTATCATTCAGCAGCTGGTGAGCAATTGTGTTCTGCATAACTTGTGTTTACTGGGATTTTTGTTGGTTTTCTTTGTTGGTTTTTTGAGTGGTTTGGTGTTTTTTTTCCCTTTAGTTTTATCTCTCACTCTCTGTGTTATTCCTATCACTAGTATTAGTATTATATTGTACTTTATTTTAGTTAGTAAACAGTTCTCATCTCAACCTGTGGGTTTTACATTCTTGCGATCCTCCTCCCCGTTCTACCTGAGAAGGGGGGGAGCAGGGGAGTGAGCGAGCGGCTGCATGGGACTGAGTTGCAGTTGCGTTTAAATCATGACAGATATATGAAAACAAAAGATTTTTCTTTTTTTTTTTTTTTTTTTTTTTGACAAGGTGCTCTATTTTCAGAATCAAGCCTCTCCAAGTTTTAGAAATGTATTACAACTTTTTATAGCACATAGCTGCATGTTTTGTTATGCATCTAGAACAAAGGCAGCAGGAGCCCCACTCTTCCAGTGCCTCTGGACAATAATTACATGAGTTTGGTACAGAGATCAGTCAGTCAGTTAATTCCTTGTGGGTTTTTTAGGTCGGGTGATGCATTGTGAGCATACTTTGCCCAATAGGAAAAGTGTCTCTGAATTTCTGTCTTGCAGGTGGTTCCTGGATAAGAACTGAGCATACTTTTACTAAATAGGGGAGATGAAAAATGCTTCTCCCGTTAAACTTTTATAGCTGTAAAGCAAGTAATTGTTTTCTTTATTCCCAGGTGGTCACTGAGATCACTGAGACCATTAGCACAGACTTCACAGGTCCTAAAACTACTACCTATACTGTTGAACGTGAAAAATCTGTTGAAGATGAAGCACCTCCGGTCAGAAAGAAGACAATACGGGCAAAAGTGGACCCATCTAAGTTTTTGACACCTTACCTGCAGCACAGTAATAAAATGAAGGACCTGTTCAGTGAAGTAAGTTGTCCTATGTCTTTTATTTCTTGAAGAACACCAACTTTAAAAATATTTAATAGGGATTATTGCAAACCTTCATGCTACTATTTTGTCTCCTGTACTTTGTTTCATGATGTGTATTAATGTTACTTGCCTGAAGTGGGAAGTTTCCTTCTTTGAATTACCCTGTCTTGCCCATTTCTTGCTTAAGTGCATTAGGTAATCATTAGGCACAAGAAATGGCTAAAGATTGACGGAGATATCAGTTAATAGGACTCCTGCACTATCTGACCTGGATATCTGAGTGAACGATGATAAGAAGGATTAGTGTCTATTGAATAGCAAACCTCATTGAATATACTATTCAATGTGCATTCTCAATATACAGAGAAATATACTATTTAATAGTATATTTAATATATACTATTAAATAGTATATATACTAATAGTATATATACTATATATGTTACATATAGTCTATATATTAAATAGTATATTTCTCTATCCGTCTACCTATATCCAAGAAAAATCCTTGTGCACAGTATATAGGAACAAACAAAAACCTAAATTCCTGGTACAGGATACTGAAGTAGAGTTGACTAATACTGTATGATGTCGTGAAAAGTGGAAAACAACTGCTCTGCACTGATGTAGATGGTGTCAGATCCCTTTTCCTAAATCCTAATGTATGTTACCTACCAATATTCACTGTTAAAGGATTATGTGAGATCATAGGTCTAGGACTTCCACCTCCACCCACATATTTTCTGTATCTTTGGTCACTGAACCAACTAACCGTAAATTTATCAATACTAAGCTCCCAAGGAGAATATAATCAATTAGAGGTGATCTAAACCAGGCTAAATTTAGAAATTGATATTTTCTATTGTGGATGCAAGATGGAAAAAAGTCAGTTGGCTAAAATAAGCGTAACTCTGCAAATGTGATTGTGTAATGCTAGTTGGTATTATTGAATAATCTGCCCCAAATTCCTATACTAACCAGATAAATAAATCAGTAATTGCTACACACATTTCTTCCAGAGCTTCAGAATATGTCTTAGTTACATTTGTTATTATTTTCTTTCAGAACAAGTATAAAGAAAAATTTAGAAAAGAAAGAGGAAAGCCATATGCTTCCACAGTTGATACCCCAGAAATTCGGAGAATCAAGAAAGTGCAGGACCAGCTTAGTGAGGTAGGTAACAATTGTGTAGGAAAAAATATCAGTGAGTAGTAAAGAAGTAAATTAAGTCACAATTTTAAATGTTAGATAAGAAGTGATAAATTTTTTATGACATTGTGATAAGGCAATCTGAACATTTAGCAGAAACTTTATCAGATTTCAAGAACAAGGAATACAGAGTATATGACAAGTTTGAGTTCTGTGAGGTAGGTTGGAATTTAAGCCTTCCAGAAAGAGAGATGTGATGTTTCCTTTCTAGCTGAATAATAACCCTGCTTCATTGTACCTAAAGAGGTTTGAAAATTTCTGTTCGGAAGTTACAGGCATAGGAGATGATGGGGATGTCTGTATCACAGAATTTGAAAATTCCACACACAATGTCTTGCAGTCATCATGAATGATGTGCCTGATGAATTTTTGTTGAGGTTAGGTTAAGTTGTGTGCTGGGTAAATAACCCTAGAATTTTGTTTTTAAAACATGTGTAAACATTTTTTGTTTTCATAAAGCAACTGAAAGTCAGTTTCCTAAACAGATGCTAAAAAATGCAACAGCTCTAGTTTGCCTTTCAACAATACACCTTGCAGTCTGGGAAACTGAAATCCACCTACAGAGGCTTCTTAATTCTTTGTGCAGTAAATGGGGGGAGCTGAGTCCCTGGGAATGGGAACTCCTAAAGCTGAGAGGGTAGTCAGCTAACCCAAACAGTGTTCAGGAGAAGAGTGTGCATTAAATTCTGCTCCACTCCTGACTTAGCATATATTGAGGAATGTGGTGCAGCATTCCAGACGCTAATGCTGCTGAGCCTGCTTGTCAAGCAGGAAGTGATATAACTGCGTTGGGGTGATTTTGTGCCCAAGCTGCTGGTTTGGCGTGGTAGTGTGGCTGTGTTGGTTTTGGCACTATAGCTAGTGTTTACATGGTAGTGGACTTTGAAATTGAGATATATTGCATAGCATGGGGATCTTGTATTTCATTATACAGGGTGGAAGGACTCCTAGAACAAACTCTGTGATTATAGAAGGGCACTACCTCTAACTTGGATTCACATCTCTTGAAACTTTCTCAAAGCTGCATTTCTTTGTCAGTTAATTCACAAAATCCATTTGTTTCCATGGGCTTAATTTTGAAGGAACCACTAGTCCTAAATGCTTTCTTGAATTCATGTTTTGGGTGTTTACAGTAGTAAGTGTCAAAATGTCAGTATTTCGCTTTTTTTAAAAAAGTGTCAGTTTTTGCTTTAAGAATAAACACATTTTGTTGTGTGTTGATCTAGGTTAAATATCGCATGGCTGGTGAAGTTGCTAAAACTATTTGCCACGTTGATGAAAAGGCCATGGATATAGAACATGCAAAGAAGGTGTCACAGCAAGTGAGCAAGGTAAGTGAGTTCTGATTTCTGATTTTTTGGAAGGGTTGTGAACATTAGTGGATCATGAGGTTACTGATGTGAATAAAGTTTTGAGCTCAGGGCACTGAAGAAATGCTTATAGAACAGTTTAGAAGCACAGGAGAGATAGCAGAGAAGCTGATAATGCAAGTATAGATATAATATTAAATGTTTCCATTTGATGTCTTCAAGCATCACTGGTTTGAGACTTTCGCTTTGAAAAAAATCTTTAGACCAGGTAATTTATTCACAAAAGTAAATATTTTTCTAATGATAGAATAATCAATGTGCTGATCTTCCTTTCCAGGTATTATATAAACAGAATTGGGAGGAGAATAAGGACAAGTACCTGCTTCCCCCTGATGCTCCAGAGCTTGTGAATGCAATAAAAAACACAGCAATGTTCAGCAAGGTAAGTAAAAAATATGCCAGGTGTAGGCAGCTGAAATGCAAGAAACATTCCCAGTCAGAGATTAATTCATAATGAGTATTCTGGCATTCTTCTGGTTTGTAGAAACTCTATACTGAAGACTGGGAAGGAGACAAAACATTATTCTATCCATACAATGACAGTCCGGAGCTCAGGAGGGTGGCTCAGGCTCAGAAGACTCTGAGTGATGTATGTATCGAAACCTGGTTGACACTTGGGTCAGTGTTACGGTGTAACTTGGTAGACTTCGTGGAGGACTTGGACTAAATATAAACTTCAAAATGGAACAGAAAACAAAAATGTGTAGGTGTGCACTGATAGTTCTGATAGCAGTGCTGTTTCGATAGAAAAATATGTATTCTATATTAGAGTATAAATCTGAGGCAATTTGGTGCTGGATTATGAACGAATGCAATAATTTATTGAAGATTTTCTGAGGTAATCAGTAAGAAGACTTTGAGTATCTCTCAAAAGTGTGGACGAACTCTCAGGGTTGGCTGTAAGCCCAGTTCACTGTCATGGGTCTACAAATCTGTTTCTCTGATAAGAAAAGTCAGGAATTCATGAGGCTGTGTGATTTGCTGATGCTTGGATACACAGAACTCTTCAACTGAGGATCTCAGGTCTCAAAAGATTTTGCTGAATTTTGCAGATGTTCAGAAGTTCACTAGTCCATGTTTATCAGGAACAACAGAGTAATATACCTGAAAACTTTCCCAGAGAACTAATTATTTTCCACTCTCCCTTCTCAAGAGGCTTCTCAATAGTCTTCCAGAATACACTGATTGAAAGAGCTTGTGCTGCAGTAGCTGTGGACAGAACTGCTTTCATTAATGGTGGTGTTAGCAGAGTTAAGAGTATATGTCCTGATGCTTAGTTACTGTAAATGTTTACTTCTTTCATATTTTCAGATTGTCTACAAAAAAGGGCATGATGAACGAAAATCTAAATATACTCCTCTGCCAGACCCACCTGATGTGGAACAAGCCAAGAAAGTGACAAGGCAGCAGAGTGATGTGAGTAGAATGCAGTGCTCTTCTTTCTTTCTTGCTTTTGGAATTAGAGAGTCAAAAAGATACCTTCAGAAAGGGAAAGCAAAAGAAGAGACCAGAGCTCATGTGTGAAGACCTCTTTGATTTTCAGTGGCAAAAGACAGTTCCTTTCTTCCTCAGGTATCTCATAGAAAATCCTGCCCAGTCTTAGGTGAAAAATGAAACTTTATTCTTGACAGTGAATTTAGTTTTCACAAAATGTTTCTGCTTCTACCATACACACATTACTTCCTAGTCTCCCTCTTTTTTTTTTTTTTTTCTCCTGCTTTACACCGTCTCTGTTTACAGGAGAAAATAGTAAACAACATTAATTTTGCTGTTTTCTTAACTGTAAACAATGACATGTAAATATATATCTAGTTTTGGAGTGATTTACTTGCTTACAGGGAATAACCCCATTTTGCTGAAAATCTGCTTAGGTCAACTGTGCAGAATACATTCTAAATGTTTATTTCACTGTCAAACCTCTGTACACATACATATCCTGAGCATTCTTAAGTCCATGGATACCAATCAGTGGAAATGTCTGGAAACTTAGATAACCAGTTCAGGATTGCACACTGAATTAACAAGTAATATTGAACATTCAGTTCCGTAACTATGTGGCATTCAAGACTATGTGGTGTCCATAACTGCGGGACAAAGACTTGTCAATGAATTTTAGGTATACTTAGAGTAAAACACAGCTGAGGATTACAGGAGGTAAAGTGAAATACAGGAAACTCAAGTTTTGCTGAAGAAGCTAGAGCTAAGTTGCATAATCTTGTAAATAGGATTTTAACTCAGTTCAGAATTCAGCTATTATGAAGAAGTCATGCATGATTTTATTGCTGTATGTCGAAAGTGATTTGCTGTTTAAGATTAAAGAGTTAAAGTATTCACTTATTGTTTCAAAACCACTAAGAAAATATTGTAGTCAACCCATTTGGAAGGTGGAAAAGTTTCATTTAGAGACAATTTCTTTAATCTTATCCTTCCACAGCTTAAAAGCTAAATTGTCAACAAGAAAATTTCTAAACATGTGAAAAGCAAGATCAGTATTGTAATTCTTTGAAATGAATAAAATAGTAAGCTATATAGGTATCTCCAAAACAATAAAATTGTTGAACTTTTAAAGGTTATTTTTGGCATATATGTTCTTTATCAATGTGGTAACAATTCAAAAGGCACTGGAGAAGTATTTTTAATGATAAGCAGCTGTGGCTGAAAATGTATTTGGAACACTGAGTCAAACTAGGAACTGTCTGTTTAAACAGTTGCTGCTTGATTTCCATGTGGTTGAATCTAGTCTAATAGAAATCATATACACTGGGCAATTCATATGTTTAAGAGTTTGCTTACAACAAGTTTCAGCAGCAGTAACAATAAATTCTGGCTTAACCAGTGGGCAATACTGTGTCCCAATGTTATGTGACCAATGAGAAAACAGAACTAAAGGAATATATTAGTGATACCTCATAGAGAGATTTTCATATTAATAACTGTTCTCTAGAAGAGGGGACTTATTTAACCTATTTATCCTTTTTTTGGTCAGGCAGGGTACTAAGAGAAATAACTGAATACTAAAGTGGATAGGCCAGATCATATTTGCAGTGCTTTTGACAATAGCTGATAGAGTGATTATAAGGCAGATATAAAATGCAGCTTTAAAAAGAAGACTTTTAGAAACAAATCTGTCAAGTGAAAATTGAACTGCATCTTAGGCATTCATTTTTTGGTTTTTTTGTTGGTTTGGTTTTTGTTTTGTTTTGGGTTTGTTTTTTTTTTTTTTGTTATAGATTATTTACCACGAGGACTATAAAAACAAGATCAAAGGCAAATGGAGTCAAACTCCATGCTATGATGTTGCAATTGCGAGAATGAACGCAGAAAATCTAAGCATGGTAAGTGAATTCTTCAGAAAATCTTGACGTGAACAGCTTTATCCTCTGTTTATCCTCTGTTAACCTGGAAGGTACTGATTAATTTTGCCTGCTCCATTCGTAGTATTTCTCTTTTTCTAAGTAAGTGGCTTCATGGATGTCTGATTTATAATGTAAGTGCTTTGTTATCTACTCATCTCTGTTCCTAACAGAGAAAATACCAAGAAGACTTTGAAAACATGAAAGACCAAATCTACTTTATGCAGACTGAAACTCCAGAATATGAAGCTAATAAGCGAGTTTCAAATAATGTCAGTAAGGTATGTCATGTGTTTAGCTTGAGGGTGGTGCTGAAGTCAGGCCAGTTTGTGCTGAAACTGTTTTGTCAAGTGTCGAAAGTATTTTCTTATATGCAAAAGAGGTATTCTTGTGTGTTTCCCCCAGGAAGCTCCTAGCCATGCTTGTGGTCTTCCACAGTAGTACCCATGAAATAGAATTTTCTTTCAGTGAAGTAGAATTTGCTTCGTTGTTTGTTCTGATGATGTTATGTGCCTAATTTTAATTGGAACAGATCCATACTGTTAACCAAGACCAACTTAAGCTAGCTGAATTTAGCTCAGTATTTTCGTATTTATTCGTCCTTGCTCAATGCATCTCAGTGACATTGTGCTTTATTCAAAGTACAAAATTCGATTTCTGTGTTTTCTGCAATAGCATATGCATCAGCAAAGACAATCTTATGTAATTACTTGTAAAAATATGACTATTCTGAGATGTCAGCTGATATTTGAAAAATTGCAATGTTTGGAGAGGGGCTTAGATGTGGGGACATCTACTGAATAGCTTTCACTTATGTTGTGACCCTGTCTCCCATCTCATCATCCATGCACTCCTGTGATCTGAGTGCCTTTCATGGTCCTTTGCCATCATGAATCATATGTTAAAAACCAGGGGAAATTTTCCTGAAAACTTCAACATGATGCAGGTTTGTGAGCATTTGGCTTTTATTACTGATTTTTAAAACCTCACTGTTTTTATGTTTTTAAAGATAAAATACAGAGCAGACTATGAAAAGAACAAAGCTATTGCAGATTATAACGTGCTTCCTGCTACAGAGAACCCATTGCTGAGGCAATTAAAAGCTGCAGGAAATGTGCTGAGTGATGTAAGTATTATCAAAGTACAGCTGGATGATTTTCACTCATGTACAGTAACTCATCATTTCTTCACAAGGCTTGTCCTTTGGATCTGTTAGTATGTTTAGTTTTATAGACCAGTATTTGTCGTGAAATACCACCCACAAGAACGGTATAGGTAAGGAGTCATTTCTCCACAGCAGAATAGAACAATAGCTGTAGCATGTTTTGAGGATAGCTAATTATTGTATAGTTCACTTAGATCTCTATGAAAAATGAATCACTAAATGACAGCTCTTCTCTTACTGTTTTAAGGAACTTCAACTGATGCCAATAATGATAAAATATGTGGTACTTATACATAATATTGTATTCTGGTTACTCACTGTAATAGGTTTCTCTATTTGTCTCTTCTTGCTGTTTTTATCCATATGGAAGTAGATTGCATATTTCTCAGTGTCAGAAGTTCAAAACCCCTTAGTCAGACCTTTCTGTCTCCTATTACAAACCTGACAGTAACCAAAAAAAGTTTTTTTGAAAATCATTGGGAAAAAGTGCCATCCGTTTTTTAGTTTTCTGGGAAAGCTTTTCTTTGCAATCATTTCACTGTTTTACTCTTGTCATTTTTAATGTATTGTGAGTGAGTTGTAGTGAAATATACTACATTATCTGACATTGTTTTCTTTTGCAGAAATTATACAAAGAAGCCTATGAACAATCAAAAGGAACCAGCATTAATTACTGTGACACACCAAAGTTCCAGACTGATAGTGCTCTGAAGAATTTTAGTGATGTAAGTATTTGATTTATGTTATGTTATTCAGTACTGACACACTTGATTACTTTTGTTTATCAACTTGTGGCTATTTTTCCAGGTAAAATACAAAGATGCATATCAAAAGAATATTTTAGGACACTATTTGGGCAGCTTTGAGGACCCACATCATATACACTGCATGAAAGTTGAAGCTATGAAGAGCGATGTAAGTGTGGCTGTAATTCGGTTTTCACCATCATGTTGTCATGTCAGAGAAAGCTCAGTTGTGGCTTCTTACTGAATGTTGATTTTATTCCTAGAAAAATTACAAAGCAGAATATGAAGAGGAAAAGACAAGATGCTACTTCCCTCAGACCATAACTCAGGAGTATGAAGCAATTAAGAAGTTAGAGCAGTGTAAAGATGTAAGTATGGGACAGTAATGGTTATCAAATAGCCAACTACATGAAGAATATCTGTGCCTCACGCATGTAGAAATTTACAGAGTGATTCCTCTTGACTCTGGTGATTTGGAATTTAGTCTTATTAGCATATATGGCTTGTAAAAGCCATGTTCAGATGTATTTTAGAGCCTTTTCTGACATCTAGTGATCAAGACAGATACAGCATAATCTTTTTTTTTAACAAGTAAAACCATAAAATTGGAGTGGTACCAAAATGAATAATGAACTTCAAGCATTTATCTGCTTAAGTCAATGTATTTTTCCATTAATACATTAAAGGTACTTTGGTTCTTTATTAATACGAATTTTATTTACTTTGTCAATACTTGGAAAATACTTTAAAAATATATTTGTGTATAATATACTAAAATGAATAGACTATAATGTTTATGATGTATTATCATGTATGCCATACATTATAATTTTTATATACCTATTAAAATATTTTACATTAATACTTTAAAAATACTTTAAAAAATTATTTGCTCTCTGATTATGTTAAAAAGTAACATGAGAACCATTGTGCAGGACAGTGCTTGTCTGCACACATGCCATAACTGTTAACTATCCTAAGTAATGCAACATTGCTATGTCTTATAAGATAGTTTTGCTTATTTGTATTTTCCACAAATATATTTGTTATCTTCCTTCAGCACACCTACAAAAAGCATCCCGATCAAACCAAGTTTACTCAAGTGACTGACTCTCCAGTACAGAAGCAAGCAGAGATCAATAGCAAGCAGCTAAGTGATGTAAGTAAGCTTAGGAAATATGTTGCTGCACTCTGATATTATCGGTTTCTGCACTCTTGACTACCTTTACTTTTTCATCCAGTTTTAAGAGAACTCCTGAAATGAATGTGTAAGTAAATGTGTACGCGTATACACACACACACAAGCACAGAAATATTTGTGTGTATTCACAGTTCTGTTCCAGTGGAAGATCACCTGGAAATCAGATTTATTTTTTTTTTTAGTTTTTCAGTTGGCTCTTCATGTCAATTTTTAATGTGTATGTTTGTAATTTTGTTTATGTCCATCATTCTTAATGTAGTCGCACTAGTTAAGTCAATGAGGTTTATACCACTCGCTTGGCAAGGACTAGGATTTCATCTATCTTTGTGAGTGAGGTAACATGAGATCATAGAATCATAGAATAGTTCTTTAAGCTGTGTCACTCAGCGCTACTAAGCATTTACAGTCTCTAAATATTGTGTTGCTAAATTTCCTTCATTATTTTTCTTTGCAGATAATATATAAATCCAAAGGTGAAGAAATTATTCACAAGTACCACCTCCCTCCAGATGTGCCCCAGTTTATACAGGCTAAAGTTAATGCCTACAATATTAGTGATGTGAGTATATTTTGAACCTAGAGTTCTTAATTCAACTTACAATATGAAGTTTCTGTTAGCGAGTAACTGTTTATTAAAAATTCACCTTTTCTTCTAGAACTATTACAAAACAGGATTGGAAGAATTAAAATCAAAGGGATATGATCTAAAAAGTGATGCTATTCCTATCCAAGCTGCCAAGGCTGCTAGGCAGGCTGTCAGCGATGTAAGTACATCCTTCCTGAAGGAACCGTTTAACTCAAAAGAGTTTATACTTAAACAATGTTTGCAATTCTGTTTATTAAGGACATATAGGAGAACTTCTTTATTGCTTTTTTGGAGCATGTTATGGGATGTATTTAACACAGTTATATTTTTATTGGGTTTCATTGTTTTGGTAACATATTTGTATAATTACATTTAGAAAAGGCTTTTACATTATTTAATTCTTGTGAATAAATAGGCTATCTTGCACTCCAGTATGGTTAAGGCAGATCATGAAGAGCAGGTCAGTAGTGACAGCTCCATGAGCAATGGACCCCTGAATTCTCCCCGTCATGAATTATAGGCCTAATCATAAATTAGGTGGAAGACTCTAGGACATCACTGGCTTTTTGGTAGATTTTTGGGGATGGTCTTGCAGAGGTCCCTTAGTGTTTTAGACTCTCTCTCTCTTATAATCAGTACAAGTGAGACAACGCTACTTTGAAAGCTAACTTACTGATTTGTGTAGCACTGAATTGTGAAGAGATACATGTCTGGATTTATTGACATGTATGGTATACTTTTTGTAGAAAACAAAGGGTAGCTTTTGCTTTTAATTTACTTATTGCTAAGTTACTATACTTGGATCATATTTTCCTTGTTCTGTTATATTCTAACAGGTTAACTATAAAAAAGCCTATGAACTTGCCAAGGGTAAACTTGTTGGCTTCAGGAGCATCCAAGATGATCCCAAACTCGTTCATTCTATGAAGGTAGCCAAGATGCAGTCTGAGCGAGAGTACAAGAAGGATTATGAGAAGACAAAAACTAAGTACAACATTCCACTGGATATGGTCAATGTTGTCGGTGCCAAGAAGGCTCAAGAGATTGCCAGCAACTCTAATTACAAGAACCTCCTCCACCACTATACGTACTTACCAGATGCAATGAATGTGGAGCTTACCAAGAATATGATGGAGATTCAGAGTGATGTAAGTAAAACCTCATGAGAACAGAATATTTTTGAGATGCCTCAAGCAAAAACTGTGAAGACTCAGGAGAGGTCCTTGAATTGTTTTTAATACTTTCTAACTTTTAAAACATTGTTTTCACTCCTTTATTAGAATGTATACAAAGCTGATTATAATAACTGGATGAAAGGCATTGGTTGGGTCCCCATTGGCTCACGAGAAGTAGAAAAAGCTAAAAAAGCTGGAGATGCCTTGAATGAAAAGAAATACCGCCAGCATCCAGACACCATTAAATTTACAAGTGTGGTGGACTCTCCAGTAATGGTCCAAGCCAAACAGAATTCAGTTCAACTCAATGATGTAAGTAGAGAAAGAAATGGGTATTGTAGTAAAGATATTGTAAAGATGTACCTACTGAAAAGTTGAGAATTGTCTGTCAAATTTTTTAAAGTACTATTATCCTGAAAGTGTTTCCCTATGTTGTCATTGGTTTGTGCTCTGATTTTGCCTGAGTATAAGGCCTGTATATCTCTCTGTATAGGTCTGGAAATCTCTCTGGAAATCATGTGGCTCTTTAAGTTCACATGAGCTGATTCTGCCCATTTATGTTTTAAGTACATTTGAAATATATTTTATTTAAGAAATGTGAAATTTCCAGGTTGTTTATTCATGTTTTACCACCTGCAATAATAAATTAACCGCAGAATGTTTGACAAATCATAGTATGTCAATCACTATAACGAGGAAGCTTTGTTTATGTTACTCTTTATTATCCCATTCTTTCAGAAATGCGGCTTTATGTCCATTAAAGGGCTTAATTTTACTGAGCAAAGACTGCACAAAGCTTTTAGGGTGCATTCCTTATATCAGTAAGATTAACAATTCTGTTTGGAAGTGCAGCCTCAATCTTTATGAAATAGGTGGCAATGTACATTTATTTGCAAAATCAAACATAAACCCTCAGTTAATTTAGAGTAACCTATACAAGGAAAGAAGGATTTATTTCTGTATCGTATATTTTACAGAAACTATATAGGTCTTCTGGAGAGGAAGTTAAACATAAATATACTCTGACTCCGGATGTCCCACAGTTTATCCAAGCTAGATACAATGCAGCTAATGTCAGTGATGTAAGTGACTTCTTTACAATATTTTTTACACATTGTTAATGAATTTTTGAGTAATATGTTAGAGATTGCAGGTTCCTTTCACTGATATGCAGTTCTATATAATCAGCATGTATCAGGATAATTTTTCATTCTTCGTGTTATTTAGATTTCCAACCAGATATCATTTAATCATGTAATCATTTAATTAATTTAATTAATAGATAAATCTGTTCTTATAAATGAAGACTGATGGTTGTATATGATCCCCACTGCACCTGCTTCTAAAGAATTGCCTGAAGTAGCTTAGGAGTAGCTTTGACTTGCATATAGGTCATGTGATTACTCAGTTCTCTGGAATAATATGGATTTTCTTTTTTAGGCTTATTATAAACAAGGCTACCATGATCTAATAGCTAAAGGGAACAAGGTGTCTCTTGATGCTATTTCCCTTACTCTAGCCAAGGCTTCGAGAAACATTGCTAGTGATGTAAGTATCAGCTCCAGGTGTGCTTTTCTTAGACATTTAGTAGAATGTTGTCCCTTACAGGCTGTATGGTAGACCTCATGTATTGCACAAGTCTCACTAGAGCCAGCATTATGAGAAAGAGATTCTTAGTCTTTCCCAAAGGCTTAGATTGCACAGAACTTATTTTATGCTCATCTTGTTTGCTTTAAGTAGGCAAATGCTATTGCACTGTGTTTCTTAACCCACTTGGCACAGGAGAAATGATATCAGTAGTTCTTGCAATCATTCTGTGACAAATTTCCAGAAACACACTACACACTACATTGGCACCTATTTGCAGACCACAAGACAACATGTGTTCAGAGTGCTTTTGGTTATACAGTGGAATATGGATTATACATGAATTAGAGAGCCATGTAGTACAAATTGTGTAAGGTGGAATATGTACTGGTGGTTTTGTGTAACTAGAGGAAGCTCTCCAGTCATATTCCATTTGTTTGCTATTGCTTTCAAATGACTGAGAAGGATTGCCTCAATTATTCTGATATTTTTCATACACCTTTCTGCACAGGAATGCTTAGGAAATGTTTTCCCTTACTTAAAAGAAAAGCTAATACTGAAAAACCTTATTGTAGTGCACATAACCTGTAGCATATAGGCTTAGATGGTGCAGCAAGAAAAGCTCATCTAAGTACAGTCACTGGGTGTGCAGGTTAGGAGAGTTTATCTTTCTGAGCTGCTTGCAGCTTCTTTTTCCAATGACACTTGTGAGAGCTTTTCTTTTCTTTTGCATTAGTGTGGACATAAGTAGCCATACCATTCTCTTTCCTCTGTTTCTAGTATAAATATAAAGAAGCATATGAGAAGGCTAAAGGAAAACAGGTTGGTTTCAGAAGCCTGCAAGATGATCCTAAGCTTGTCCACTACATGAATGTAGCAAAGATTCAGTCTGAGCGCGAGTACAAGAAAAACTATGAGAAGACCAAGACTAACTATCATGCAACTCCTGACATGTACAGTATCCAGGCAGCTAAACAGTCTCAGGATGTAGCTTCTAATGCTCATTACAAAAAACTGATACATCACTACACTTATCTGCCAGATGCCATGGATGTTGAGCTTGCAAAGAACATGATGCAAATTCAGAGTGATGTAAGTATTTCAATGATAGCAATTTCATGGATGTTTTCCTGCATACTGTGAAGATAAAGTATGAGTTTATATTCCATTAAAATTGCCATTACTGTATCTGAATGGTCTGTTTTTCTTATGTCTTGGAGAAGATGGAAATTTTATCAGCTGGTGGCATTTAGAAATACCAAATTGCAGGTGAGTTCTTATCAACAGGATTTTGATGTTGGCATATCAGTGGAGAGCTGACTTCTGGAATGCTGAATTCAAATTAACTTCTTTTTTTTCCCCCACATTTCCTCAGAAAACTTTATTTTGCAGCTAACATAATTTTGTTTTATTCCTTAAGACTTCTTTTAAGTTGTCTTGCTTTTTCATTACAGGAGATAGGATAGTATAGTGGGAGTGTTGTTAACCATTTAGGATGAAGGAGTGGACAAAATGAAGCTATTGATATTGTTAGAAATACATTCTGGAGATCTCTAGTACAGGAGATATCTCCTAGGAGCTTCTTGGTCCTTCTTGCAGATATGAAGTTTCAAATGGTTGACTGGGCATACATGGTTGCACTCTGCACCTCCTTGTATACTGCAGAATTTGAGTCTGTGTGGATCCCTGTGGAGGAGCACTCATTTTAGAGTTAGAACATGGAAGGGTGTTAAAAAAAGAGTGTACACAATATCCTTGCATTCAGACTGTGCATTAACTTTGTCTGAATGTTTATATGGGATAACCTTCTGCGTATTTTGTAGCCATGATAAATTTTTCACTTGCAGTCTGTGAACTCTGCATATTTTACTGTAGGAGGAACCATGAGAAAAATCTCAAAAATTGAACCTCTGTGGAACCTCTGTATAAGGCCAAGTCTCATAGAGTCTGCTGAAACACAGAACAAATTAAACAGTCACCATATGGTAGTTTAGAAGCTATTAAGAATTGAAGGTTGGTGAAATTTTTCACATAGGTAAAAGAAAAGGATGGTTAGTAAATACTGGATTCATGAATCATGAATCAAAAATACAATCGTTTTCTTCCTTATAAAATTAGAGAAGCCTAAAAAGTGTCTACCGTTCCCTTCAAGAATTTATAAATATTTCCTGCTCATGTAGAATATGCTAGCTGGACTATATGAATATTGCTTTAAACAGAATTATTACAGTTCTGTGGGAAAATATTGGTCCGTGTTGGCTTTTTCTCCTTCAGAATGCATACAAACAAGAGTATAACAGCTGGTTCAAGGGCATTGGATGGAGTCCTCTTGGTTCTCTGGATGTTGAAAAAGCTAAAAAAGCTGGGGAGGCGTTAAATGAAAAGAAATACCGTCAGCACCCAGACACCATCAAATTTACAAGTATACCAGATTCAATGCCAATGGTTTTAGCTCAGCACAACACCAAGCAACTGAGTGATGTAAGGAATTTTTCATTATTAATGCAATGTAGTGATTTTAATTTTTACCATATTTATGATTTTTGTGTTACTGTTTGACATTCCATCCAAAAAAGAAGTTACATTTTTAAAACTGTAAAAATAGTAAAATTGCCGTTTGTTGGTAAGAATTAAACATTGTTGCATTGTCTCTATTTGTTAACACTAATCTTACCCACTTTCCAGAAGTATTTGTTTATTTTTCCTTGCAGGTAACATATAAACAAGAGGGTGAAAAACTAAAACACAAATATACCCTGGATCCTGATGTTCCTCAGTTTATTCAAGCCAGGGTCAATGCCTACAATTTGAGTGATGTAAGCATATAACCAATAGTCTGGTCAATAATATATTGATTTGTAATTTACTTAATAGAAGAAATAACTTTGTGCTATGATATTGAATATAGATAGGCACATGCTCTGAATTCAGCTAAATTTTTACTTCTAGAAGACAATGACTTTTGTACTTGTAAAGCAAATTTTTAAACTGTCTGAGCATTCATGAACATAAACACATTTCAATGCTGTATTGCCAAAATGCTTGGATAGACTAAATGAGAAAATTACTCAGATTCCTGTAGGTTTGGAGACTTATGTCATCTACTTTTGTATGAAATGCACCACAGAGGCAAGCAGTACAACTTGTCCGTATGTTGCTTCCTCCTGCTGGGCTTTCAAGGGAAATTAACTCATCCAGTGGCAAGATAATAATGCCTTTTTCTGCTGTTCAGCTACTAATTTGCCTCCTTTTCATCACTTCCATCCATCCAACACCACAAGGATCTCCACTAGTAGTAATAAATTTATTCCCTTCATGATATTAAGTGTTTTGGCGGCATTATCAGGCCCCCAGGAACTAAGTAAAATCTCCTTTATTAGCCTTGAAATACTAATAGTCTGTCCAGATGCTAACTGGTAACAAAAAACCAGACAGACTGCTTTCTTCAGTTGGTTAAGATCACGAGGCCTAATTTTGAAGTTAACAGGAAAAAATTTCTGAATGTTCAGTCAAATGAGAAAGGGGTTTGCTTAAGCAAGGGCAAAAATGCCTTGCGATAGAGTTGTTCTGCATAAAAGTAGCAAAAAACGCTTACAGAGTTAGCGATTTGTCTACATGTGTTAAACTGATTGTTTTGAAAGACTCTCCTATCTTTGTAGTCAATTTATTTATGAGAATATAGGTGTAGTTTCTGTACAGGTCAACATTTTTCCTTGCAATTGCACAGACTAAACTGAGTATTTTGATTCCCATAACTATAATAAAAATATGGTCTTAAACAACTGTGTTAAAATTGTTACTTGTACCTTTGCAAACTCATACCTTTTTCCCTATAAGGCTAACTACAAAGCAGACTGGAAAAAGACCATAGCCAAAGGATATGATCTGAAACCAGATGCCATTCCTATCATTGCCGCTAAGGCTTCACGGAATATTGCAAGTGATGTGAGTATAATTTACATGAAGTGGAATACATACATCTACTGTGTTCTAGCTTTCAGTAACATAGTGTGCTACAGAGTGTATGCTATATATTTATACTGGTATAGAGACAGTTAACCCTGAGAATTGGAAGTCTTACGATACTTTAAAATAAGAAATAAATTCAGATGTTTACATGAACGTCTGAAAAAACCTGTTGCTTTGGAAATGCATCATAATGTGTGTGAGTGCTGGTGAGCTGGGGCTAGCTGGTTTATGTGCTTCATGTATTCTCCAGCTTATTTGTAAGTTCTTTTGTTATAATTTACCTGTGCTGTATTCTTAATTGCTGGATAGCTGTACTTCTACTTGACTGGCATTCATGAGTGGTACAGAAATGTGGCTGTGTTCAGGCAGCTACATTAATTGGCAATAGTAGAACTTGGTGTGCTGTCCGACACAAGCTATGAAAGGGGATTTGGAACACAGAAATAAATTCACTAACTTTAGGAAATGGCTAAACCAACTTCCATTGTCCACTTAAAAATTGCCTCCCTCCAATAGCTGAATATTGGGGTATCTAATTGTCTGATAGTCTTGGGCTTTTCAATAATATATTATTGTGCTAGGCTTTTAATGAAAAGCTGAATATTCCTGGGCGTTAGAAGTCTATGGCAGTAAAATATAATGTGGCAGAGGCAATGGTGAGGGAGGGCATGTAACTGCGTATCTAGGTTTAGATGTATACCAGCAGTCAAAACAAGCAGAGAAATCTAGCAATCCTGTTCTACTTTTTGCCCTAAAAATGTGTATTAAGAATGAATGGCAGTTGTTAAAATACTGAGTGTCACAGTGTTAAAATTATTAAAAGTGTGTTTTGTCTTTCCAAAGTGGGTAAAGGCTTTCTTTTCTTTTGTCTCTAGTACAAGTACAAGGAATCATATGAGAAAGGTAAAGGCAAACAGGTTGGATACCGTAGCCTGCAGGATGATCCTAAACTTGTTCATTACATGAATGTGGCCAAAATGCAATCAGATCGTGAATACAAGAAGGATTATGAAGTCACCAAGACCAAATATCATACTCCTTTGGATATGTTCAGCGTGACGGCTGCCAAGAAAGCCCAGGAAGTGATTACGAATACTGGCTATAAACAGCCAATTCACAATTATACACTCTTACCTGATTCTGTGAATCTGGAGCTATCAAGAAATGTGATGCAGCTTCAGAGTGATGTATGTAATGATTAATCATCTCATTTTTTTCCTTCTCATCATAATGACTGTGTTATACCATTAACGTTTTAAGGATAAAAAATTAACTATATTGGATTAACAGTAGATTGAGATATAAATATCTGGTCTGGAACCCTGTATTTTCCAAAAATTATCAGAATTATGTGTAGCTGATAAGTTCTAGGGACTTAGCTAGCAAGTAACAACTTCCCTTTATATCTCTACATATTTGGCTAATTCTCAGCAAATGAACACATTTTTCTAATTCATGTTTTTTTGTAGTTAGATTTGAATTTGTTGTTACTGTGATTATTATTTGTATTGTCAGATTGTTAGACTGTTATAACCAGTCTAAATTCTGACTATATTTTATTCAAGTTTACAAAAAATATACATTATGTACATTTGTATTATATCTAGGGATTTGAGATTATTTTATTTTGTTCTTTTTCCTTCCTGCCTTTATCCTCCCAGAGATGCATATGCCATTCATGATAAGGACTCCTAAAAAATCTTTGTAGTTTCCGTTAAGTTTTGTGACTTGTTTTCCTTTTTTGTTTCTTTATTTTCTTTTTCTTCCAGTAGTGTAACTTCAGGCTCTGCTTGTTTATCCAGAAATATTTAGTTTAATCTGCTTTATTTAACAGTCCTCTGTCAAATTTGAAGTTCCCCAAAATGTTAATAATCTGATTGAAAGTGTTCTTCAAATTATAAGTATTGTTTGGAGAGGATCATGTGCATGTTCCCATTGGCCAACAGAGAGAGGATTTGACCTTTAGACACTGTTCTTTCAAATACAGAAATTTGCATCTCAAGTTTTTTGCTTCCCCATTGTATTTTTACCTGACCTTACTGCGTTGGCTGAGCTTGCTTGGCTGTCTCAGACGTTTGCAAGGGGAGAAGTGTGACACTTGAGGACAAATTTTGCTCTGTATACACATGCTGTGAAAGTATGTAGTTTTCCTCTCAAACCCTGATATTCTCCTTGTTAATCCTAACTCTGCAGTTCAGGAACAGGTTTTATTGTTGCAGTATTTTTGTACTTTTACCTGTTCTGAAGTACGATTAGGTAGGAATGGTATCTAGTCAAGATTGTGCAGAACAAGGCCATTAAGAGAAGTTGTTGGAACAATTTCTCTAAATTAATTCTACTGCAAACTGAGTCACCAACAAAAACAAGTGTGTCAGTTAAGAAAAATATTATATTTTGACAGAATTTTATATTTAGCACTCAAAATTTGTTTTAAGGTCTGTGCATTTGGTTTGTAGTAAGAGTTCTACACATTGGTTTCGTGAAAAGAATTTCTTTATCCCTAACACATTCATAGCTGTTAATGTTATGCTAAGAATATGGAAAACAGTAGCAGTTATAACAGGCTTGTCTAAATTTTCCTTAAAAAATGAATAACCAGGAGAAGTTTTAAGGCCTTACCCGTTTTTATTTATATAGGCATTCTGATTTTCCTATTCACAGTCTCACTGTGATCTTCCTTGTCTATTTTTTAAAAGAATGTGTACAAAGCAGACTTTAATAACTGGTTGAGAGGAGTTGGCTGGGTACCAATTCAGTCACTGGATGTAGAAAAGGCCAGAAAAGCTACAGAGATTCTCAGTGAGAAGAAGTACCGCCAGCACCCAGATAAGCTGAAGTACTCCATTACAATGGATGCAATGGAGCAAGTGCTAGCTAAGCAAAATGCCAAGACCATGAATAAGGTGAGAATTTGTGCAGGTGATTGTGAGTCAGAGGTCGGGTTGTTGTCCTGCAAAATTGTGGAGCAGGTGCATTCCCATAGAAGTCACTAGAATTCAACAAGTACAATGATTTGCTTCGTTAAGATTGAACACTAAGAGATGTGCTCTGGAAGCCTCAGACTATTCATAATTAAGGGGTTTCATTTTCTGTTTAAAAAGATTAAAGATTTCTCTTTTGTGTATGTGAGTAAAAATGTCTTCTCCAGATTTATAGTGCTTTGGTAACCTTCACTCTTTTTCTGTAGGAAGTAGTAATCCTAATCAGCGAGCTGAAAAACCCACGAAATTCTGTTAGTTATGTACAGGTTGCCTTGAAAAGTGGAGTTCTTTAAATTTGCCCCTTGTTGTCTGGGACACCACTGATCCCACATTCCATGTTTGCCATGGAAAGATGGTGTGTGGAAAAAAAAATATTTATGCTTTGCATTGAAGCAGGGGAAAATGCAGACTGAAATATTCCATTTAAGTATTTACTAGTTATCAAAACATACTTTGCAAATTTCTCAAATAGAGTACTAATGGAAGAGGAGAAATATAATATTGCCACTCAACAGTTGTATTTGTGAAGATTATTTATAGTGCTTATGACACTTTACTCTAAAATGTTATTTATTGCAAATAAGCAAAACTAAAGCAAGCTCTTATTTAATGAGTGCAATGTTTTTTCAGTGCTAAAAATTACTTTTTGATTGCAGAGGCTCTACACTGATAAATGGAACAAAGAGAAGACCAGCATTCATGTTATGCCAGATACTCCAGAAATTCTGCAGTCTAGGGTGAATCAGATCACAATGAGTAATGTGAGTTACCATGCTCACGTGGGGCATTCAGTGTCTGTTGCAAAAATTTGTGTCATTTTTATGTCTTTTTTAAGTTAAGATGGAGGGTGCTTCAGCAGTTCTGCCTTCATAATAGAGAACATGTTCTCTTTTACATTTTAAATTAGAAACTTTACAAAGCTGGATGGGAGGAAGACAAGAAGAAAGGTTATGACTTGCAGCCGGACGCCATTCCAATAAAAGCAGCCAAAGCCTCCAGAGACATTGCAAGTGATGTAAGTTTGATTGCGTGATAGTACTCAGAGTAGCTACAAAGACAGTGAGAGTGTTTTCAAGGTGTTCTGTTATGCACAAATAAGTTTTTTCAAGCATCTTAAGTTATTTATGTTTCAGTTGTATACTCAGTGGTATAAGCCTTTGCAGTATTTGCTCTTCAGTGGAAAAATATTGAATTGTGCTTTTTTGCTCTTTGTTCAGCAAGCTGCTGAGCTTCATGTGCCTGTACCATGGGCTGTATTGTAAGACTATGTTTAAATGACTAACTCTGAGATCTCTTGATGAAAACCCCCCAGATACTTTCTGTTTTCAGGGATATGATGGAGCTTAATAGCACATTTTTTTAAATCTAATTGTTTGCTGTTCTTTCTCTTTCCTGCTGTCAGTATAACTACAAACTAGCCTATGAAAAAGCGAAAGGAAAGCACATTGGATTCCGCAGCCTTGAAGATGACCCCAAGTTGGTGCACTTCATGCAGGTGGCTAAGATGCAATCTGATCGTGAATACAAAAAAGACTATGAGAAAGCAAAGACTAATTTCCATACTCCAGTTGACATGTTCAGTGTTGTGGCAGCCAAAAAAGCACAGGAAGTGGCTACAAATGTAAACTACAAAAACTTGATTCATACCTACAGTGTTCTGCCTGATGCTATGAGTCTTGAATTGGCCAAAACCATGATGCAGATACAAAGTGATGTAAGTGAGAGATTCTTCACCCTTCGCATTGTGAATACAATGATGCATGGTTTATGAAAGCGTATTGTAAGATAAATAGTACTATTTTCCTAGTGAAATTAGTTCAGTTATATACTAAAATGTAGCAAATGTAACAAGACCTTCAGCAGTGATAGCCATTGTATTTTTCTAAGACTGAAATATTAAATTACGCCTATTGCTAAAGAATTGGGGCGCAGAAATAAATAATTTTATGTATAAAGTGAAGTGGATATTTACTGCTTACATGTCCCATTGGATCTCCAGGAGCAATATTTGTGTGCAGGCCAAGACAGGAAAAGCTTCACTCTTCATTAACAGTTTTATATTGTACTTCCAAAAAGATGTCTTTTCAGAAGAAGGGGAAACCAGCTAAATAGCCATATTCTCAGAGTTTCTGGGATTTTTAACCTCTAGAGAGGAGGGCCTTTATTTCTTAGTAGAGTGGTTCAAGATGATCTCCTTCAAGACGGCTTGAGTATGTAATCTCATGCAAGCAATCTGTATACATCATAAGGAGGATCTGCACATTGTATAAAAGACAGAGTAGTAAAATACAGACATCACTAACAAAATGTGTTTCTAAATAAACCTTGAATGCATCTTGATACTGTGCTTCTTTTTAGAATAAGTGCATTCAAAATCTAACATTCATTAAACACAGGAATAAGTGTCACGATTTATGAACTTTTTCCTAAATCTGATTGTTTTCTTTTCTTTCTGCCTTCAGAATCAATACAGAGCAGAATATGATGAAAGTATGAAGGGTGTTGGATGGATACCACTGGGCTCCTTGGAAGCCGAAAAGAATAAGAAGGCAATGGAAATTGTTAGTGAAAAGAAGTATCGCCAGCATCCAGACAAGCTGAAGTATTCTGTTCCTATGGATTCCATGAACATGGTCTTAGCTTTAAATAATGCTAAAATCATGGATGAGGTAAGAAAGTGTTAATCAAAATTCATTTAAGTTTGCAGAAGTAAGAAACAAACTATACTTGATGTAATAGTCAATCTTACTATGTGCATAGCTTTGGAAATTGTCAGTTTTGGCAGCTAATGAATATGCTTGACTGTAATTGTATTTCATCTTAATAGACCTTTGATATACCTGAAGGCAAAGCATGACCCTAATATTTCTAGGAAATATATATGAAGACAGAGCAGGGGAGGGTGTGTGTTGCATTTTATTAATGAAGTTTACTCAACTGATTTTAACCTTTTAGCAGTTTAAATCTAGGGGCTTAAAATACTGGAGCGATCCCTTTCAGAAACAGGATTTAAACTTTTAAATTTATAGTCCATTTCATCTGATGCCTGTTACATTAATATGAAATTACTCATGATATGAATGCTGTTATAATGAGATATTTATTTTCTAGTTCTCCTGCTGAACTGATGTAATCTGCTGGTGTTCCTTAGACATATCTAGTCTTCACGTGCATTGTAGTTACAGAGACCATCAGAATCTTACTTGTACTTTCCTTAGCTCTGTTTCCTCTAAGAAAAGCTTTATTGCCTCTCTCAACTAATACTTACTTTCCAGGAGATAAACTAATAATCTTCCACATATAACTTTTTTTTTTTTTCTTATGCCTTCTTGCTTGGCTTTTAGCTGTGGGTTGACCCTGGTAGGCAGCTAAGCACCACACAGCCACTTGCTCACTTCCTCCCCTACAGTGAGATGGGGAAGAGGAAAGGCAGAGTAAAAGCAAGAAAACCTTGTGGATCAAGATAATAAATGTTTAATAAGCAAAGGAGAAGTGGAAGAACAGAGAAAACAAAACAAGTGATGCAAAAGCAGTCGCTTGTCACCTCCCATGGGAAGGCTAATGTCCAGCCAGTTCTCAAGCAAAGTCCTCTCTGCCCCCTTTTTATTTGCTGAGCATGACATTATGTGGCATGGCATACCTCTTCGGTTAGCTGGATTCGTCTACCTGGTTATGTCCCTTCCCAACCTCTTGCACATCCCCAGTGTATTCACTCTGGGGGCACAGAGGAACACTGAAGGCCTTGATACTGCACGCACGCTGTTCAGCAACAGCTGAAACTGTGGTGTGTTACCAGCATTATTTTAGTCACAAATCTAAAACAAAGCATGGTTAGAGCTGCTGTGAAGACAATTAACTCCATCCCAGCCAGACCCAGTATGTTTTGAAATCTATTTTTTTTTGCTGTTCAGTGTGCTTGAATACACTGCTGAACAAAAGAGAAGCAATAAAATAGCAAAATTGGTATATCTTTTATTTCAACCTCACACAATGAACTTCATAAGAGCTGTTCCTGATACACACTGCTTTTAAGTGCTAAAATAAAAAGACAAATGCTCCTACCATGTTAGTAGTTACGTCATTGTAAAGAAAGTTTGTATTTCAAATAGGAAATATTCTTTTAAACTGTTTCATGTGATTTTTTTGCTATGTTGATTTTTTATTTTTTTTTAAATCCTTCCAGCACAAGTACAAACAAGCATGGGAAGAAGACAAAAAGAAAGTTCACATCACACCAGATATTCCACAGATTGCTTTGGCAAAAGTTAATGCATTTAATCTAAGTGATGTGAGTACTGTTCTTTATTTTTTTTATTATTTTTTTAATTAGGAATAAGTGAGAAGATAGCATGGGAAAGTATCCCTCATTCTCGCTTTGCTAACCTGTAGTAATTTCACAAAAAGCTATTAATTTTCCTTTTCCCGCTTGCTTTCCCCAAAATTAAATACTGACATTTAAACCATAATATTTACAGTTAGATCATGAAGTGTTTAGGTAGGTCATTAAAATGTAATAGTTACTGACAAAATAGTAATAGTAAAGTTTGAGTACTGTCCATGTTTGTTACTGTATTTATTATATTATTTCCCTATGCCCAGTGTTCTGTACAGGATTCAAAATTCTTGCAAATTGAACCTATTCTTCCAGTGATAGATGATATTAGAGAGTTTTTCAGTAGCCAGTTGTTAAGTCTGTGTATGCTAAATAAAGTATTGTTTGTAATTGTGCACATCTTCAGAGTGCATAGAAATAGACATATTTATCTTGGTTTTTTAAAAGTGGCATCCTTATAGGTGGAACTTTTCACCAATATCTGCACATGTGGAAAATGAATGCAATTGCTTGCTCTTTTATTATAGGGTATTGTTACTGATTATAGTGCAGCCCAGCTGCATTGATGTATGAATAATAGGACTGGAGTTAATTTTGAATAGGTATTCATGTGTCTGTGTCCCTTGAGTGCCTTAAAGAACTGTTCAAGGAGTGTTAAATATAGGAATAGTCTGTGTTTCACGTTATCGTATGAAATTAATAGAGTTTTGTTGAAGTGATTGTGGTGTGTTTTGCCATTTTAAAGGATGTTTCTTTCTTTTCACAGAAAATGTACAGACTTTCATTTGAAGAATCTAGGAAGAAAGGGTATGACCTCAGAGCTGATGCTATCCCTATAAAAGCTGCCAAAGCTTCTAGGGATATTGCTAGTGATGTAAGTTCTTGAAAGAAAACATGATCCATTTCAGATGTTGTAAAGCATTCATTTCTTGGCACAATTCAATTTTGTATGCCAGATATATGAAATCTCTTTATTCTCTTGCTTGTAAATAATTCTGAAATATACAATATATATTCTAATACATTTTCTAGAAGGGTTAAGGAACAATTTCTTCATTAGAAAGGTAAGGAGATATATGAGTGACTTTGAGGAAAAAAAAATAGGGCAGTTTATTCCTCAGTGTGATGGTTCTTGGATAGTTGATAAATGTATGTCTTGTATTTGTAGTTTAGACAGAATGATCAAAGATTGTTCTTAGAAATATTAGAAAAGAACAGATACAGACTAAAATTATTTTTACTGCTGTGGTACAGTTATCTTTTTTCCTTTGGTGAAAGTCTCATTGCTTTTCTTGGTGCTGAGAATAGAAGTTTCTGGAATCAGGACCATTCTGAATTCCGTTGTGTACCAGTGATGAGGGACTTGCTGTGGCAGGGACAAATCCAGCCTGAGAGGAGCGTGAAGACATTTTATTTAGCCCACCATTTTTATTTTTTTTTTTTTTTTTAATGCAACAAAGCCACCACCTCTATCTGCTTTGTGATGTTTTCTTAATAATGTAAAAATTAATCTAAGTTTCAGGGATTTTTCCTTACACAGTGGATATTGTGTATTAAATGAAGTAGAATTAAAGTCTCTGTCTCTGTTCTCTTTACAGTACAAATACAAACTAGGTTATGAACAAGACAAGGGAAAACTTGTAGGCTTCCGCAGTCTTCAGGATGATCCCAAACTTGTCCATTATATGCAAGTGGCTAAGATGCAGTCTGATCGTGAGTACAAGAAAGGTTACGAGGCGAGCAAGACACATTACCATACGCCTTCTGATACGCTCAGCATTGTAGCAGCTAAGGAGGCACAAGATCGCATAACCAATACTAAATACAAACGACTGATTCACCAATATATGCTACTACCAGATGCAATGAGCTTAGAACTGTACAGAAACATGAACCAGATACAAAGCGCCGTAAGTTTCTCTTGTCTTTCTGTCATTCACAGCTGTGACCTTTTTTTCCTGCTTTTTCATTATGGCTGTGTTTTGGAAACAATAGATTATTTTATATGAGCCATTTGTATATTGTAAACTTTCCTTTTGTATTCTGTTTGGCAGAATGAGTACAAGCAGGAATATAATGAGTGTTTCAAGGGTATTGGTTGGAGTCCTGCTGGCTCTCTGGATGTGGAGAAATCTAAGAAAGCCACGGAAATTGCAAGTGATCAGAAATACCGCCAGCATCCCAGCATGTTCCGCTTTACAAAACAGAACGATTCCATGGACATGGTCCTTGCAAAGCAGAATGCAAATATAATGAACAAAGTGAGTGTTTCAGGGGAAAATTAGGCAGACATTCACATCTAATCCATTTCAAGAAACAGTTGTCTCCGTCACCGCCTTTGTGTAGGTAGCAGTGTTTCCCTGGGAAAAACAACTGTCACAGGTTCCCCCTTTTCCCCCCCTCCCCCTCTTAATGGAATACTCAGTTACTGATAGATAACATTGGTTAAATAAATCTTTCCTCATTTTTCTCATTGCTAGCTCTCCAACCTCTATTCTTCTCATTCTGGTATAGACATTACTGGCCCTGAAAATCTTGATAGTTGGACTTAATTAGAAGGAAGGCTGGATCCTAATTCAGCTGATCCTAGATTGGGTCATTATATAGTAAGATAAATCTAAGTCAGCACCGTCATCTTTTTACCCATCCATATGCACAGATGGAAAGGTGAAAACCCCAAAAGAGCCATGCTTTGTCATTTATATTAACATATCTGATATTACTTTTTTCAATAGCATGCTTATACTCAATCTTGGGAGAAGGATAAAATTCAGGTTCATGTAATGCCAGATACACCAGATATTCTACAGGCAAAACAGAACAAGGCGAACTACAGTCAGGTAGAGTTTTTTAATACTTCCTATTACATTTTAAATTAATATCTACTTTATTCAAATTTAAAGGTGCCTCCCATTTCAAAATTAGTAATTAATTTTTGTAAGTTAGCAAAAATGGAATGGGTGATTCAGAACAGAGGCAAGAATTTTTACATAAGTAATGTTTTCAGAGTAGCAATAATACCATTTTCAGGCTAGCAAAGTAGCAGCCTAAATTACATTTTAGTGTATGGAAAATATAAGTCCTAATTTTGAAATCTGGATGTGAATGATCCATACTCTATGCTTGCCATAGAAATCAAATATGTTAAAAATTTCTTACTAAAAAATTACAATTTTGTTGTGTATATGTTTAACATGTGGGAAAAGAAGTACATCAGTGATTCTAACTTTTCTGTCAGCTTTTAAATATAAAAAAGTGACAATTGTGCTGGTATAGAATACTTAGGTTTTGCTTTGAGGGATTGCCTGGAGGCAAAATTTTGACTTGCAAGTGCTGATACTTAAAAACAACCATTTGACTATTAAATGCCTACATTACAGCCTTATTAATTACAATTTTGTTAAGCCAACTTAAAAGTTTTCAGTTATCCCAGATGTATATATTTCGAATTCCCCACATATGTTTCAAATCTTCAGGATAAGCCATAGTAGGAAGCTGCAGTAAAGAAAAAACGTTTAGTCACTATCGTAAGACTTAGAAGACCTGCATTCCTTGCTTATTCTCAGTTTCTGTTCTGCAGCCTGAGAGGTGATCAGAATTTGGTATTATGGCTCATTGGCAGATCTAAATAGAAGGTGACGTACGTATTACTAAGACTTTTAAATTAATACTGGTTTAAATTTTAGAAACTGTACAAGCTTGGCTGGGAGGAGATGATAAAGAAAGGCTATGACCTGACACCTGAAGCCATTTCGGTGAAAACTGCCAAAGCTTCAAGGGACATTGCAAGTGATGTAAGCAGTATTTCTAATTTAATATGACAGATACTTTATCTAGTTTCTATAACCTACAGAGTCGCACTAGACTGAGATACACCTTTTTGCTAAGGTGTGGCCTAGAGTAAAAAGCAAAATTGCTGGCAAAACTCTTTCCTGATCTGTTCTTGTCAGTGAAGAAAATTTAAGAATGGTTGCTCTGGCATCTTGGCAGTTCCAAAGATTGTGGTCCACCCATGGAGTGGCTAGTCATACAAAGTTGGTAGTTGTCTGCTCTTCTGGGTGTCGCATTTTGAGAGCAGCAGCAAATTTAGTCCAGTTAGCTGATCTTAGTGCCTATCCTGAAAAATCCCTTTAAAACTCTGAAATAGATGTGGTGACACACATATTGCTGTTACCATAACTTTGTATGAATAAAACTCCTGGATTTATGGAAGAGATTTTGTTAATCATTAGGAAGTATTTCCAGTGCTTAAGCATCTGCAATTTTCATTGCTGATTATTGTATTCATCAAAATATTTCAGCGTGTCAGCCTTTGGAAGTTCTAAACAGTATGACTGTATGAATTGGATGGCACAGGAGACCATTCTTGCAGTCATGCACTCTTCCCCTCCAGGGACTGTCTTCCTTCCCAGGGACAGGGTTCGCTGACACCAAATGATGCACATTAAACAAGGGGCTACTAAAAATTTACATGAGAAGCCATAACAAGTTGCTCATTTCATTGTTAATGAGAAACATTGAACTGAGAGAATATATTCATGTTTTGCTCATATATTTTACCATTGTTTCTTAAATTAATTTCAATAATGCAATCTTTATCATTTTAGTACAAGTACAAAGAAGGTTACCGCAAGCAGCAGGGACATCACATTGGATTTCGCAGCTTACAGGATGATCCTAAGATGCTGTGGTCTATGCAAGTTGCTAAGATGCAGAGTGAGAGGGAGTACAAGAAAGATTTTGAAAAGTGGAAGACAAAGTTTAATATGCCTGTGGATATGTTGGGCTTCCTTCTGGCTAAGAAATGCCAGGAATTGGTTAGTGATGTAGACTACAAACGAATGCTGCACCGCTGGACTTGTCTGCCAGACCAGATTGATGTAGAAGAGGCAAAGAGGGTCTACGAACTGCAGAGTGATGTAAGCTTCCTCTGAATTGAATTAATTTATTTTTTTAAGAAGATACATACTGCTTATTGAAAAATATCTTTAATAACTATTTTGTGATGCCTACATAGATCAGATTGAAGTTAAAATGCCGGTTTCACCACTTTGCACAGTTTCCACAGTGCCAATGACACTGCCACAGGGACCCCTACCACTAGACCAGGTTGCTCAAAGGCCCATCCAACCTGGCCTGGAACACTGTCAGGCGCAGGGCATCCGCAGGTTCTCCTGTCAACCTGTGCCAGTGCCTCACCACCCTCACAGGGAAGAATTGCATCGTAATATCTAATCTAAACCTCTCCTCTGTCAGTTTAAAGCCGTTCCCCCTGTATTTCTCTTGGAAAAGAAATTTAGAGTTTCAGCTTTTCTCCTCTAAGTCTCATTTGTTTCTGATTTGAGAGTTCAGGCGAGATCCCAGCAGTCTGGCTTTCTGTTTGCTGAGATTTGTCAGGAACGGCCGGGGCTGGCGTTAGCGTGTGGTCATACTTGGTGGTCACAGAAGAGCCCTGTGTTGCCTGGAGCATTTTGGAGGTGGCTGTAGTTGTGTATGGCAGGGGGAGGGCAATGGAGTCAAATATTTTCCTCTGGAGGACTGCCAGTGGTCAAAGGCATGCCAGGTGTGCAGAGGCAAATGATATGAGGAGTGTTAGGTGATGAGGTGTAAGGCTTCTCTGATGTTTCTGCCAGCTGGAGATTGCCAAGTGGGGCAGGTGGTTCCTGGGGAGATGATTTAGATGGAGGTGGAGGGTATGTGGGTTGCTTGGCTCTTGTTCATGCTGCTGTAGGTGTGGGGAGGCAGGCTGTGGGGAGCTGAGCTTAGTGGGAGTCTCTTTTCTGGTGGCAAGTGATTTACCTGGGGAATGGTTTTGGTCGGCAGAGCTTCCCTTGGCAGGAGGAGCGGTTGCATGGCATAAGGAGGATGCTGAGCAGCTTTGTGTCCTTGCCTGTCCTTTCAGAATGTGTACAAGTCTGACCTTATGTGGCTGAGGGGCATTGGCTGGTCCCCGATGGGTTCACTGGACGATGAGAAGAACAAGAGGGCGAGCCTCATCCTGAGTGACAAGAAGTATCGGCAACACCCGGACACCATCAAATTCACGAGCCTTCCCGACTCAATGCCCATGGTTCTGGCGAAGCACAACTCTGAAATCATGAACCAAGTGAGCTTCCTTTGTGTTTTCAACCTGAGGGAGATAAGTGCATGGCCCAGGATGCTGGGCTCTCTCCTTCCAAGACCTGGGTTTCTTAAGGGGGATATCACATCCCCTTGCATAGGTCTTTGTTTTTGTTGTTTGTGATCAAATTCTCTTATGTGTGGTTGAAGCAGTGATTGGAGCAGTGTGGAAAAGAAAAGGGCGAAGCATTAGAACGTTTTGGGGCAAGAAGAGGCATCCCTGAGGCAGTGCAAAGTGGAGGCCCTTTGCTTCAGTTCCTTGATCTAGTTTGCCGTGTGCTTCCTTTGAGTCTGCTGCCATGTGCTTGCGTGCTCTTCTTTCACGTTGGACTTGTTTTTTCAGCGTGCGTACACGTCAGCCTGGGAGAAAGATAAAACCAGCGTTCACATTATGCCGGATACACCTGGTATTTTGCTGGCCCAGCAGAACAAAGTGAACTACAGTGAGGTGGGTGGTTGAGCTGGGGTTAAGTGTCCGTGTCTGGACACTGCTGTGGCCCGGGAAGCAGTGTTGTTTGAGGGGAGTGGTTATTTGTTTTCCAGAAACTGTACCGGCTTGCGATGGAGGAAGATAAGAAAAAGGGCTATGACATGCGGGCAGATGCCATTCCTATCACATCTGCTAAAGCTTCCAGAGACATTGCAAGTGACGTAAGTACGGCTGAGCCCTTGTTGGCGCACCCGGTTGGAGAGTTTCCGGGTGCTCGTAGTTGAATCCAGGGCTTGCAGTATTAGCCAAATGGAGGCAACACATCTCTTACCTGTCATAACCATTCAGCCAGTCCATAACTGCTTTGGTTCTGGAGGGTCTGGGTGTAGCTGTCCCTGTGTGTTATCGGTATGCAGTGTTGTGAGAGAATTTGCAGGTGGTGTGGGTAGAGTATGTACGGGATCTGTATGATGGACATATCCAAAGCAATGTCTGTGTGGGGCTTGTGGCAGCATCACCTCGTGCATCCGTCTGGACTTGCGAGGTGCAGTTCTGCCGCCAGTATGGCGAGTCTGCATGCCCCTGACGTTGCATTGACATGGTTGAGCTGATCAATGGGAACGAAAAATCAAACCAAGTTTTGTGAAATGGCTGGGCAGTTATGTTTTCTGTCAGGGGGTGGGTCGAATCACTGAAGGCCAGTCATTGCAGTGCCACAGAGTATCTTTTCAGGTCTCAGCTCTTGAAGATCCAAATTTACTCTCGCATACAATGTTCAGTAGTTAAAGGCTTCTTCCTGACCGGAAGGAGATGAGTTTGATCAGAGTCTTACCTGAGATTTCACGGAGAGGCAAGGGCAAGAGTGTTGCGACACTTGTCACTTCCTTGTCACTTTCCACCTCAGTGGCTGTAGGTCTGCAGCTCAGGGCACGTGCTGGGCTGGGAGGATAAGACTCCTGAGCACTGGGCAGGAGAGCCTGGAGCAATGGAGTGCGCCAGCTGCTGTGGGCTGTTGTGGGTGAGTACAGTCAGGACTGTGCAGGTGGTGGCCCAGGTTACCTGCTGGAGCAGTCTGTGGTTTTCCCTGACCTTTGCATCCCAGCTGTTGAGCAGGCCTGTCAGTGGGGATGCTTAGGTTGTATGGAGAGCCAGTCTTCCGGCACGCATGCCTGCTGGTTCCCGAGCTAGCCGGGTTGGAGTTCTCGTCTGGGCTTCATACGTCTCCTGTGGCCCAGTGTAGGCATGGCGTGGGATGGTAGTGTGTAGGACACAGCAAGTCTTATGAAGCGCTAAGTCACCTCTTCAGGTGGTGATCTTGAGAGACTCCATTAGCAAAGTGCTTGCTCAGAGGTGCTGCTAAAGAATAGTGTCAGAAGGGAGAAGAGCTGGCCTGAAACTGATAGAGCTTCTTTAATCCTGCAGTACAAGTACAAGGAAGGCTATCGCAAGCAGCTTGGCCACCACATAGGAGCCCGTAACATAGAGGATGATCCGAAGATGATGTGGTCAATGCACGTAGCCAAGATCCAGAGTGACAGGGAGTACAAGAAAGCCTTTGAGAAGACAAAGACGCACTTCAGTAGCCCAGTGGACATGCTGGGAATCGTGTTGGCCAAGAAATGTCAGGAGCTGGTCAGTGACATTGATTACAAGCACCCTCTGCATCGCTGGACCTGTCTGCCAGACCAGAACGACGTTGTACAAGCCAGGAAAGTGTATGACCTCCAGAGCGATGTAAGTTGTTCCTTGCTGGCCAAGTGAAAAACAGAAGTCTATGGTCAGTAGTATTCTTTTGTTGGAGTAGGTCCAGATGGGGAGCATAAGTGTAGGCTTATTTTGTGGGACCGAGACAGTGCGGTGTCTGTAAAATTGTGCCGAATCCTAGAATGGTTTGGGTTGGAAGGGACCTTAATGATCACCACTTTCCACATTTTCCACACTGCCAAGCGCCCTGCCACGGGCAGGGACGCTTCCTTGTAGACCAGGTTGCTCAAAGGCCCATCCAACCTGGCCTGGAACACTGTCAGGCGCAGGGCATCCGCAGGTTCTCCTGTCAACCTGTGCCAGCGCCTCACCACCCTCACAGGGAAGAATTGCTTCCTAATACCTAATCTAAACCTCTCCTCTGTCAGTTTAAAGCCATTCCCCCTGTATTTCTCTTGGAAAAGAAATTTAGAGTTTCAGCTTTTCTCCTCTGAGTCTCATTTGTTTCTGATTTGAGAGTTCAGGCGAGATCCCAGCAGTCCGGCTTTCTGTTTGCTGAGATTTGTCAGGAACGGCCAGGGCTGGCGTTAGTGTGTGGTCATACTTGATGGTCACAGAAGAGCCCTGTGCTGCCTGGAGCATTTTGGAGGTGGCTGTAGTTGTGTATGGCAGGGGGAGGGCAATGGAGTCAAATATTTTCCTCTGGAGGACTGCCAGTGGTCAAAGGCATGCCAGGTGTGCAGAGGCAAATGATATGAGGAGTGTTAGGTGATGAGGTGTAAGGCTTCTCTGATGTTTCTGCCAGCTGGAGATTGCCAAGTGGGGCAGGTGGTTCCTGGGGAGATGATTTAGATGGAGGTGGAGGGTATGTGGGTTGCTTGGCTCTTGTTCATGCTGCTGTAGGTGTGGGGAGGCAGGCTGTGGGGAGCTGAGCTTAGTGGGAGTCTCTTTTCTGGTGGCAAGTGATTTACCTGGGGAATGGTTTTGGTCGGCAGAGCTTCCCTTGGCAGGAGGAGTGGTTGCATGGCGTAAGGAGGATGCTGAGCAGCTTTGTGTCCTTGCCTGTCCTTTCAGAATGTGTACAAGTCTGACCTTATGTGGCTGAGGGGCATTGGCTGGTCCCCGATAGGTTCGCTGGACGATGAGAAGAACAAGAGGGCGAGCCTCATCCTGAGTGACAAGAAATATCGGCAACACCCGGACACCATCAAATTCACGAGCCTTCCCGACTCAATGCCCATGGTTCTGGCGAAGCACAACTCTGAAATCATGAACCAAGTGAGCTTCCTTTGTGTTTTCAACCTGAGGGAGATAAGTGCATGGCCCAGGATGCTGGGCTCTCTCCTTCCAAGGCCTGGGTTTCTAAAGGTGGATATCACATCCCCTTGCATAGGGCTTTGTTTTTGTTGTTTGTGATCAAATTCTCTTATGTGTGGTTGAAGCAGTGATTGGAGCAGTGTGGAAAAGAAAAGGGCGAAGCATTAGAATGTTTTGGGGCAAGAAGAGGCATCCCTGAGGCAGTGCAAAGTGGAGGCCCTTTGCTTCAGTTCCTTGATCTAGTTTGCCGTGTGCTTCCTTTGAGTCTGCTGCCATGTGCTTGCGTGCTCTTCTTTCACGTTGGACTTGGTTTTTTCAGCGTGCGTACACGTCAGCCTGGGAGAAAGATAAAACCAGCGTTCACATTATGCCGGATACACCTGGTATTTTGCTGGCCCAGCAGAACAAAGTGAACTACAGTGAGGTGGGTGGTTGAGCTGGGGTTAAGTGTCCATGTCAGGACACTGCTGTGGCCCGGGAAGCAGTGTTGTTTGAGGGGAGTGGTTATTTGTTTTCCAGAAACTGTACCGGCTTGCGATGGAGGAAGATAAGAAAAAGGGCTACGACATGCGGGCAGATGCCATTCCTATCACATCTGCTAAAGCTTCCAGAGACATTGCAAGCGATGTAAGTACGGTGGAGCCCTTGTTGGCACGCTCTTCTCAGTCTTACTTGACATTTCAGGAAGAGGCTCGGGAAAAAATTCATAGAATCCTATACTGGTTTCTGTTGGAATTACCTTAAAGATCATGTTATTGCAACCTCCCTGTCACAGGCAGGGATACCTCCCTTTAGACCACGTTGCTCCAAATCCTTTCCAAGCTAGTCTTCGACATTTTCAGGCATGGGGCAGCCGTAACTTCTCTGCATAACCTTTTCCACTGCCTCACTACTGTCATGGTGAAGACATTCTTCCTACTGGCTAATCTCAATCTACCCTCTTCCAGTTTAAAACCGTTATCCCCTGACCTGTCACTATATTCCCTTATAAAGAGTCCCTACCCATCTTTCCTGTAGTCCCTCTTTAGGTATTTAAAGTTTTTATAATGTGTTTCTAGAGCCTTTTCTTCCCCGGGCTGCATAACCCCAGGCCTCAACTAGTCTCCATAGGAGAGGTGCTCCGGCTCTTAGAGCATCTTTTTGGCCTCTTGTGGACTCACTTCAACAGGTCTATGCCTTTCCTATGCTTTGTGCCCCAGAGCTGAACTCAGTGTTTCAAGTGGGTTGTCATGAGGATGGAGCAGATAATATCTCCTCTGTTGACCTGCTGGCCAGACTTCTTATGATTCAGCCCAGAATATGATTGGCTTTCCGTGCTGATCAGTTTTTAATCCACCAATACCCCCAAGTCCTCGTCCACAGGGCTGCTTTCAGTCCACTTATAGGTCTGTGACCATGTCTGGGAGTGCCTTGACCCAGATACAGGCCCTTGCACTTGCCTTGCTGAAATTCATGAGGTTCACCTGGTCCCACCTCTCAAATGTGTCAAGGTCCTGCTGGATGGCATCTCTTCCCTCTGGAGTATCAATCGCACTACTCAGCCTGGTGTCATCCACAAGCTTGCTGAGGGTGCACTCAATCCCACTGTCCATGTTCCCAGCAATGCCATTATATAATACTGGTCCCAGTACAGACCCCTGAGGGACACAACTCATCACTGGTTTCTACCCAGACATCAAGCTATTGACCACAACTCTTCGAGTGTGACCATCAGGCCAATTCCTTATCTGCTGAGTGAGCCACCCATCAAATCCATTTACCTCCATTATGTTAATGACAATGTTGTGTGGGACAGTGGAGTTGAGTGAGACTCACACAAGTGGGACTCACACAAGTCCAGGTAGATGATGTCAGTTCTTCTTCCTTTATGCACTGATGTTGTACAATGCCACCACATTTCTCAGGTGTGATTTGCCCTTAGTGAAGCCATGTTTGGCATCACCAGTCAGCTCTATTTTCCATGTGCCTTAGCATAGTTTCCTGGAGGATCCTTCCCATGATCTTGCCAGGCACCAAGGTGAGACTGACTGGCCTGTATAGGTCCCCAGGCCTTTCTTTTTTCCGTTTTTACATATGGGGGTTATGTTTCCCCTTTTCCAGTCAGTGGGAACTTCACTGGACTGCCATGACTTCTCAAATATGATAGATAATGGCTTGGCCGCTTTATCTGCCAGTTCCCTCAGAACCCACAGATGTATCTCATTAGGTCCCATGGAGTTGTGCACCTTCAGGTTCTTTAGATGGTCTTGAACCTGATCTTCTCAGATGGTGAGCAGTACTTCATTCTCCCAGTCCTTGCTTTTGCCTTCCGCAACTTGGGTGGTGTGGCTGGAGCACTTGCTGGTGAAGACCGAGGCAAAAATATTGTTGAGTACCTCAACCTTCTCCATGTCAGTTGTAGCCAGGTCTCCCATTTTGCTCATCACAGGAGTACGGTTTCTTTCATCTTCCTTTGTTGTCCTATCTACCCAAACAAACCTTTCTTGGTATTTTTTACAACCCTAGCCAAGTTCAGCTCCAACAGTGCTTTAGCTTTCCTGATCCACTTCCTGCATGCCTGGGCCATATCTCTATAATTTCTTCAGGATGTATGTCCCTGCCTCCATTGCCGATGCATTTTAGTTTGGCTAAGATGACTTAGTCAAGCTTGCATTCTACTTCGCCTGCCTGACTTCCGAAATGTTGGGATGGAGAAATCTTGTGCCCCAAGAAAAATGTCTTTAAATACTTCCAGCTCTTTTATTCCTTTATTTCTGAGGAAAGTTTCCGCAGGTATCCCACTCACTAGCACCCTAACCAACTGAAAGTTTGCCTTTCTGAGATTTGGGGTACTGACTGTACTTTTTACTTGTCCAGTACCCTTCTTACTGAGAAATCTACGAGGGCACAATTGCTGCAGCCCGGGCTCCCTCCAATCTTGACCTCTTCGGTAAATTCTTCCACATTAGTGAGCAACAGCTCCAGCAGGGCCTCTCCTCTGGTCAGGACTCCATCATCTGTGGTAGGAAGTTGTCCTCGTCGCACTCCAGTAGTCTCCTGCACTGCTTGCTGTTTGCTGTGTGACTTTTCCAACACATGTCTGGGTGGTGAAAGTCCCCTGTCAGGATCAGGGACTCTGAGAGTGATGCTTCCTGCAGATGAAAAAAGAACTGTTCCTCAACCTCCTGTTCTTAATTGGGTAGCCTTTAGTAGACAGCATTCAAAAAGATGCATTTCTTTTCTTCGTCTCTAATTTTCCTCCAAAAGTTCTTGATATGTGCATTTTTGAAAAAGGATTGTGTTGCCCCTTGTCACTTTCCACCTCAGTGGCTGTAGGTCTGCAGCTCAGGGCACGTGCTGGGCTGGGAGGATAAGACTCCTGAGCACTGGGCAGGAGAGCCTGGAGCAGTGGAGTGCGCCAGCTGCTGTGGGCTGTTGTGGGTGAGTACAGTCAGGACTGTGCAGGTGGTGGCCCAGGTTACCTGCTGGAGCAGTCTGTGGTTTTCCCTGACCTTTGCATCCCAGCTGTTGAGCAGGCCTGTCAGTGGGGATGCTTAGGTTGTATGGAGAGCCAGTCTTCCGGCACGCATGCCTGCTGGTTCCCGAGCTAGCCGGGTTGGAGTTCTCGTCTGGGCTTCATACGTCTCCTGTGGCCCAGTGTAGGCATGGCGTGGGATGGTAGTGTGTAGGACACAGCAAGTCTTATGAAGCGCTAAGTCACCTCTTCAGGTGGTGATCTTGAGAGACTCCATTAGCAAAGTGCTTGCTCAGAGGTGCTGCTAAAGAATAGTGTCAGAAGGGAGAAGAGCTGGCCTGAAACTGATAGAGCTTCTTTAATCCTGCAGTACAAGTACAAGGAAGGCTATCGCAAGCAGCTTGGCCACCACATAGGAGCCCGTAACATAGAGGATGATCCGAAGATGATGTGGTCAATGCACGTAGCCAAGATCCAGAGTGACAGGGAGTACAAGAAAGCCTTTGAGAAGACAAAGACGCACTTCAGTAGCCCAGTGGACATGCTGGGAATCGTGTTGGCCAAGAAATGTCAGGAGCTGGTCAGTGACATTGATTACAAGCACCCTCTGCATCGCTGGACCTGTCTGCCAGACCAGAACGACGTTGTACAAGCCAGGAAAGTGTATGACCTCCAGAGCGATGTAAGTTGTTCCTTGCTGGCCAAGTGAAAAACAGAAGTCTATGGTCAGTAGTATTCTTTTGTTGGAGTAGGTCCAGATGGGGAGCATAAGTGTAGGCTTATTTTGTGGGACCGAGACAGTGCGGTGTCCGTAAAATTGTGCCGAATCCTAGAATGGTTTGGGTTGGAAGGGACCTTAATGATCACCACTTTCCACATTTTCCACACTGCCAAGCGCCCTGCCACGGGCAGGGACGCTTCCTTGTAGACCAGGTTGCTCAAAGGCCCATCCAACCTGGCCTGGAACACTGTCAGGCGCAGGGCATCCGCAGGTTCTCCTGTCAACCTGTGCCAGCGCCTCACCACCCTCACAGGGAAGAATTGCTTCCTAATACCTAATCTAAACCTCTCCTCTGTCAGTTTAAAGCCATTCCCCCTGTATTTCTCTTGGAAAAGAACTTTAGAATTTCAGCCTTTCTCCTCTGGGTCTCATTAGTTTCTGATTTGAGAGTTCAGGCAAGATCCCAGCAGTCTGGCTTTCTGTTTGCTGAGATTTGTCAGGAGTGGCCGGGGCTGGCGTTAGTGTGTGGTCATACTTGATGGTCACAGAAGAGCCCTGTGTTGCCTGGAGCATTTTGGAGGTGGCTGTAGTTGTGTATGGCAGGGGGAGGGCAATGGAGTCAAATATTTTCCTCTGGAGGACTGCCAGTGGTCAAAGGCATGCCAGGTGTGCAGAGGCAAATGATATGAGGAGTGTTAGGTGATGAGGTGTAAGGCTTCTCTGATGTTTCTGCCAGCTGGAGATTGCCAAGTGGGGCAGGTGGTTCCTGGGGAGATGATTTAGATGGAGGTGGAGGGTATGTGGGTTGCTTGGCTCTTGTTCATGCTGCTGTAGGTGTGGGGAGGCAGGCTGTGGGGAGCTGAGCTTAGTGGGAGTCCCTTTTCTGGTGGCAAGTGATTTACCTGGGGAATGTGTTTTGGTCGGCAGAGCTTCCCTTGGCAGGAGGAGTGGTTGCATGGCATAAGGAGGATGCTGAGCAGCTTTGTGTCCTTGCCTGTCCTTTCAGAATGTGTACAAGTCTGACCTTATGTGGCTGAGGGGCATTGGCTGGTCCCCGATGGGTTCACTGGACGATGAGAAGAACAAGAGGGCGAGCCTCATCCTGAGTGACAAGAAGTATCGGCAACACCCGGACACCATCAAATTCACGAGCCTTCCCGACTCAATGCCCATGGTTCTGGCGAAGCACAACTCTGAAATCATGAACCAAGTGAGCTTCCTTTGTGTTTTCAACCTGAGGGAGATAAGTGCATGGCCCAGGATGCTTGGCTCTCTCCTTCCAAGACCTGGGTTTCTTAAGGGGGATATCACATCCCCTTGCATAGGTCTTTGTTTTTGTTGTTTGTGATCAAATTCTCTTATGTGTGGTTGAAGCAGTGATTGGAGCAGTGTGGAAAAGAAAAGGGCGAAGCATTAGAACGTTTTGGGGCAAGAAGAGGCATCCCTGAGGCAGTGCAAAGTGGAGGCCCTTTGCTTCAGTTCCTTGATCTAGTTTGCCGTGTACTTCCTTTGAGTCTGCTGCCATGTGCTTGCGTGCTCTTCTTTCACGTTGGACTTGTTTTTTCAGCGTGCGTACACGTCAGCCTGGGAGAAAGATAAAACCAGCGTTCACATTATGCCGGATACACCTGGTATTTTGCTGGCCCAGCAGAACAAAGTGAACTACAGTGAGGTGGGTGGTTGAGCTGGGGTTAAGTGTCCGTGTCTGGACACACTGCTGTGGCCCAGGAAGCAGTGTTGTTTGAGGGGAGTGGTTATTTGTTTTCCAGAAACTGTACCGGCTTGCGATGGAGGAAGATAAGAAAAAGGGCTACGACATGCGGGCAGATGCCATTCCTATCACATCTGCTAAAGCTTCCAGAGACATTGCAAGCGATGTAAGTACGGCTGAGCCCTTGTTGGCGCACCCGGTTGGAGAGTTTCCGGGTGCTCGTAGTTGAATCCAGGGCTTGCAGTATTAGCCAAATGGAGGCAACACATCTCTTACCTGTCATAACCATTCAGCCAGTCCATAACTGCTTTGGTTCTGGAGGGTCTGGGTGTAGCTGTCCCTGTGTGTTATCGGTATGCAGTGTTGTGAGAGAATTTGCAGATGGTGTGGGTAGAGTATGTGCAGGATCTGTATGATGGACATATCCAAAGCAATGTCTGTGTGGGGCTTGTGGCAGCATCACCTCGTGCATCCGTCTGGACTTGCGAGGTGCAGTTCTGCCGCCAGTATGGCGAGTCTGCATGCCCCTGACGTTGCATTGACATGGTTGAGCTGATCAATGGGAACGAAAAATCAAACCAAGTTTTGTGAAATGGCTGGGCAGTTATGTTTTCTGTCAGGGGGTGGGTCGAATCACTGAAGGCCAGTCATTGCAGTGCCACAGAGTATCTTTTCAGGTCTCAGCTCTTGAAGATCCAAATTTACTCTCGCATACAATGTTCAGTAGTTAAAGGCTTCTTCCTGACCGGAAGGAGATGAGTTTGATCAGAGTCTTACCTGAGATTTCACGGAGAGGCAAGGGCAAGAGTGTTGCGACACTTGTCACTTCCTTGTCACTTTCCACCTCAGTGGCTGTAGGTCTGCAGCTCAGGGCACGTGCTGGGCTGGGAGGATAAGACTCCTGAGCACTGGGCAGGAGAGCCTGGAGCAGTGGAGTGCGCCAGCTGCTGTAGGCTGTTGTGGGTGAGTACAGTCAGGACTGTGCAGGTGGTGGCCCAGGTTACCTGCTGGAGCAGTCTGTGGTTTTCCCTGACCTTTGCATCCCAGCTGTTGAGCAGGCCTGTCAGTGGGGATGCTTAGGTTGTATGGAGAGCCAGTCTTCTGGCATGCATGCCTGCTGGTTCCCGAGCTAGCCGGGTTGGAGTTCTCGTCTGGGCTTCATACGTCTCCTGTGGCCCAGTGGGATGGAAGTGTGTAGGACACAGCAAGTCTTATGAGGCGCTAAGTCACCTCTTCAGGTGGTGATCTTGAGAGACTCCATTAGCAAAGTGCTTGCTCAGAGGTGCTGCTAAAGAATAGTGTCAGAAGGGAGAAGAGCTGGCCTGAAACTGATAGAGCTTCTTTAATCCTGCAGTACAAGTACAAGGAAGGCTATCGCAAGCAGCTTGGCCACCACATAGGAGCCCGTAACATAGAGGATGATCCGAAGATGATGTGGTCAATGCACGTAGCCAAGATCCAGAGTGACAGGGAGTACAAGAAAGCCTTTGAGAAGACAAAGACGCACTTCAGTAGCCCAGTGGACATGCTGGGAATCGTGTTGGCCAAGAAATGTCAGGAGCTGGTCAGTGACATTGATTACAAGCACCCTCTGCATCGCTGGACCTGTCTGCCAGACCAGAACGACGTTGTACAAGCCAGGAAAGTGTATGACCTCCAGAGCGATGTAAGTTGTTCCTTGCTGGCCAAGTGAAAAACAGAAGTCTATGGTCAGTAGTATTCTTTTGTTGGAGTAGGTCCAGATGGGGAGCATAAGTGTAGGCTTATTTTGTGGGACCGAGACAGTGCGGTGTCCGTAAAATTGTGCCGAATCCTAGAATGGTTTGGGTTGGAAGGGACCTTAATGATCACCACTTTCCACATTTTCCACACTGCCAACCACCCTGCCACGGGCAGGGACGCTTCCTTGTAGACCAGGTTGCTCAAAGGCCCATCCAACCTGGCCTGGAACACGGCCAGGCACAGGGCATCCGCAGGTTCTCCTGTCAACCTGTGCCAGTGCCTCACCACCCTCAAAGGGAAAAATTGCTTCCTAATATCTAATCTAAACCTCTCCTTTGTCGGTTTAAAGCCATTCCCCCTGTATTTCTCTTGGAAAAGAAATTTAGAGTTTCAGCCTTTCTCCTCTGGGTCTCATTAGTTTCTGATTTGAGAGTTCAGGCGAGATCCCAGCAGTCTGGCTTTCTGTTTGCTGAGATTTGTCAGGAGTGGCCGGGGCTGGCGTTAGTGTGTGGTCATACTTGGTGGTCACAGAAGAGCCCTGTGTTGCCTGGAGCATTTTGGAGGTGGCTGTAGTTGTGTATGGCAGGGGGAGGGCAATGGAGTCAAATATTTTCCTCTGGAGGACTGCCAGTGGTCAAAGGCATGCCAGGTGTGCAGAGGCAAATGATATGAGGAGTGTTAGGTGATGAGGTGTAAGGCTTCTCTGATGTTTCTGCCAGCTGGAGATTGCCAAGTGGGGCAGGTGGTTCCTGGGGAGATGATTTAGATGGAGGTGGAGGGTATGTGGGTTGCTTGGCTCTTGTTCATGCTGCTGTAGGTGTGGGGAGGCAGGCTGTGGGGAGCTGAGCTTAGTGGGAGTCCCTTTTCTGGTGGCAAGTGATTTACCTGGGGAATGTGTTTTGGTCGGCAGAGCTTCCCTTGGCAGGAGGAGTGGTTGCATGGCATAAGGAGGATGCTGAGCAGCTTTGTGTCCTTGCCTGTCCTTTCAGAATGTGTACAAGTCTGACCTTATGTGGCTGAGGGGCATTGGCTGGTCCCCGATGGGTTCACTGGACGATGAGAAGAACAAGAGGGCGAGCCTCATCCTGAGTGACAAGAAGTATCGGCAACACCCGGACACCATCAAATTCACGAGCCTTCCCGACTCAATGCCCATGGTTCTGGCGAAGCACAACTCTGAAATCATGAACCAAGTGAGCTTCCTTTGTGTTTTCAACCTGAGGGAGATAAGTGCATGGCCCAGGATGCTTGGCTCTCTCCTTCCAAGGCCTGGGTTTCTTAAGGGGGATATCACATCCCCTTGCATAGGGCTTTGTTTTTGTTGTTTGTGATCAAATTCTCTTATGTGTGGTTGGAGCAGTGTGGAAAAGAAAAGGGCGAAGCATTAGAATGTTTTGGGGCAAGAAGAGGCGTCCCTGAGGCAGTGCAAAGTGGAGGCCCTTTGCTTCAGTTCCTTGATCTAGTTTGCCGTGTACTTCCTTTGAGTCTGCTGCCATGTGCTTGTGTGCTCTTCTTTCACGTTGGACTTGTTTTTTTCAGCGTGCGTACACGTCAGCCTGGGAGAAAGATAAAACCAGCGTTCACATTATGCCGGATACACCTGGTATTTTGCTGGCCCAGCAGAACAAAGTGAACTACAGTGAGGTGGGTGGTTGAGCTGGGGTTAAGTGTCCATGTCAGGACACTGCTGTGGCCCGGGAAGCAGTGTTGTTTGAGGGGAGTGGTTATTTGTTTTCCAGAAACTGTACCGGCTTGCGATGGAGGAAGATAAGAAAAAGGGCTATGACATGCGGGCAGATGCCATTCCTATCACATCTGCTAAAGCTTCCAGAGACATTGCAAGCGATGTAAGTACAGCGGAGCCCTTGTTGGTGCACTCTGTTGGAGAGTTTCTGGGTGCTTGTAGTTGAATCCAGCGCTTGCAGTGTCAGCCAAATGGAGGCAACACATCTCTTACCTGTCATAACCATTCAGCCAGTCCATAACTGCTTTGGTTCTGGAGGGTCTGGGTGTAGCTGTCCCTGTGTGTTATCGGTATGCAGTGTTGTGAGGGAATTTGCAGATGGTGTGGGTAGAGTATGTGCGGAATCTGTGTGATGGACATAATCCAAAGATGGACATAATCTGTGTGGGGCTTGTGGCAGCATCACCTCAGGCATCTGGCTGGATCTGTGAAGAGCAATGCTCAATGTGAGGAGCCCTCAGTATGATGACTCTGCATGACCCTGGTAGCAGACACTGCTGAGCTGGATATCAGGAAGAAAAACTGCAACGCATTTTTAGTACGAAAAATGAAGGCAGAGTAGAAATTATATTTTTGTGGGGTTTTATGTATTAATAAAAATATCTATTTCATACAACTGTTTGCTTTCTCCACTTAACCTTCCCATTCTGTCAGTATGTTCCTCAGTTTTTATCTCCTGATTAGAATGAATTGTAGTTTATTTGGCTATTGTCTTGCGGGTTACTAACTGATTCATTATTTAGGGTTTATTTATTGAGATTTGTGCCTCTTTTATCACTGCCATCATGTGAAGACTTTTTTTACTCCCAGATCCTGAGTGGTATCTCCTAATATATAGGATATGCAATGTCTGGAAAATGTGGAAGGCCTATGGGGCAGATAATGTTATATGAATCCTTTTGCAGCTGCACTCTGCAGTTCATAAGCTGAATACTTCCTTCCTCGAAACTCTCTGTGGTTTAAGATGCTACCTTGTTGAGAGTTTGAGCTTAAGGGGCTGCTATGAGGAGAAAGAAAACTAATCTCAAACTCTCTGAACTCTTTTATGCCTATAGTACAAGTACAAGGAAGGCTATCGCAAGCAGCTTGGCCACCACATAGGAGCCCGTAACATAGAGGATGATCCGAAGATGATGTGGTCAATGCACGTAGCCAAGATCCAGAGTGACAGGGAGTACAAGAAAGCGTTTGAGAAGACAAAGACACACTTCAGTAGCCCAGTGGACATGCTGGGAATCGTGTTGGCCAAGAAATGTCAGGAGCTGGTCAGTGACATTGATTACAAGCACCCTCTGCATCGCTGGACCTGTCTGCCAGACCAGAACGACGTTGTACAAGCCAGGAAAGTGTATGACCTCCAGAGCGATGTAAGTTGTTCCTTGCTGGCCAAGTGAAAAACAGAAGTCTATGGTCAGTAGTATTCTTTTGTTGGAGTAGGTCCAGATGGGGAGCATAAGTGTAGGCTTATTTTGTGGGACCGAGACTGTGCAGTGTCCGTAAAATTGTGCCGAATCCTAGAATGGTTTGGGTTGGAAGGGACCTTAATGATCACCACTTCCCACATTTTCCACACTGCCAAGCGCCCTGCCACGGGCAGGGACGCTTCCTTGTAGACCAGGTTGCTCAAAGGCCCATCCAACCTGGCCTGGAACACTGCCAGGCACAGGGCATTCACAGGTTCTCCTGTCAACCTGTGTCAGTGCCTCACCACCCTCACAGGGAAAAATTGCTTCCTAATATCTAATCTAAACCTCTCCTTTGTCGGTTTAAAGCCATTCCCCCTGTATTTCTCTTGGAAAAGAAATTTAGAGTTTCAGCCTTTCTCCTCTGGGTCTCATTAGTTTCTGATTTGAGAGTTCAGGCAAGATCCCAGCAGTCTGGCTTTCTGTTTGCTGAGATTTGTCAGGAGTGGCCGGGGCTGGCGTTAGTGTGTGGTCATACTTGATGGTCACAGAAGAGCCCTGTGTTGCCTGGAGCATTTTGGAGGTGGCTGTAGTTGTGTATGGCAGGGGGAGGGCAATGGAGTCAAATATTTTCCTCTGGAGGACTGCCAGTGGTCAAAGGCATGCCAGGTGTGCAGAGGCAAATGATATGAGGAGTGTTAGGTGATGAGGTGTAAGGCTTCTCTGATGTTTCTGCCAGCTGGAGATTGCCAAGTGGGGCAGGTGGTTCCTGGGGAGATGATTTAGATGGAGGTGGAGGGTATGTGGGTTGCTTGGCTCTTGTTCATGCTGCTGTAGGTGTGGGGAGGCAGGCTGTGGGGAGCTGAGCTTAGTGGGAGTCCCTTTTCTGGTGGCAAGTGATTTACCTGGGGAATGTGTTTTGGTCGGCAGAGCTTCCCTTGGCAGGAGGAGTGGTTGCATGGCATAAGGAGGATGCTGAGCAGCTTTGTGTCCTTGCCTGTCCTTTCAGAATGTGTACAAGTCTGACCTTATGTGGCTGAGGGGCATTGGCTGGTCCCCGATGGGTTCACTGGACGATGAGAAGAACAAGAGGGCGAGCCTCATCCTGAGTGACAAGAAGTATCGGCAACACCCGGACACCATCAAATTCACGAGCCTTCCCGACTCAATGCCCATGGTTCTGGCGAAGCACAACTCTGAAATCATGAACCAAGTGAGCTTCCTTTGTGTTTTCAACCTGAGGGAGATAAGTGCATGGCCCAGGATGCTTGGCTCTCTCCTTCCAAGGCCTGGGTTTCTTAAGGGGGATATCACATCCCCTTGCATAGGGCTTTGTTTTTGTTGTTTGTGATCAAATTCTCTTATGTGTGGTTGAAGCAGTGATTGGAGCAGTGTGGAAAAGAAAAGGGCGAAGCATTAGAACGTTTTGGGACAAGAAGAGTCATCCCTGAGGCAGTGCAAAGTGGAGGCCCTTTGCTTCAGTTCCTTGATCTAGTTTGCCCTTTGAGTCTGCTGCCATGTGCTTGGGTGCTCTTCTTTCACGTTGGACTTGTTTTTTTCAGCGTGCGTACACGTCAGCCTGGGAGAAAGATAAAACCAGCGTTCACATTATGCCGGATACACCTGGTATTTTGCTGGCCCAGCAGAACAAAGTGAACTACAGTGAGGTGGGTGGTTGAGCTGGGGTTAAGTGTCCATGTCAGGACACTGCTGTGGCCCGGGAAGCAGTGTTGTTTGAGGGGAGTGGTTATTTGTTTTCCAGAAACTGTACCGGCTTGCGATGGAGGAAGATAAGAAAAAGGGCTACGACATGCGGGCAGATGCCATTCCTATCACATCTGCTAAAGCTTCCAGAGACATTGCAAGTGACGTAAGTACGGCTGAGCCCTTGTTGGCGCACCCGGTTGGAGAGTTTCTGGATGCTGTAGTTAAATCCAGAGTTTGTTACCTCAGGCAAGAAAAGAAAACTAATCTAAAATTCCCTGAACACTTTTTTGTCTATAGTACAAGTACAAGGAAGGCTATCGCAAGCAGCTTGGCCACCATATTGGAGCCCGTAACATAGAGGATGATCCGAAGATGATGTGGTCAATGCACGTAGCCATGATCCAGAGTGACAGGGAGTACAAGAAAGCTTTTGAGAAGACAAAGACACACTTCAGCAGCCCAGTGGACATGCTGGGAATCGTGTTGGCCAAGAAATGTCAGGAGATGGTCAGTGACATTGATTACCGCCACTATCTGCATCAGTGGACTTGTCTTCCAGACCAGAATGATGTTATCCATGCTAGACAAGCCTACGATCTACAGAGTGATGTGAGTACTCGGTGATAAGCATTGGAGTTCTAAAGTGTATGTCATTTCTTTGGAACATAAACTATCGAATCTGCTTGAAGTGTCTGGTTTTTTTCACATTGTGGTTTTCTTTTGTGGTCCCAAGCAAGGTCATGGGATTTTTAGAGTTGATTGAATCTAAGTGTGAGTAAGATTGAGTATCAGGACAGTTTATAAACAGGTAATTAATTATCTGAACAGTAGAGCTAGCTGCATATAAGCCTTCGTAATAATCAATCTTAATCTGCCTTTTAATAATACGCAATTAACAGCATATAAATATGAAATTGTCTAGACTTTTTTTTCTTTTTTTAAAATTGCAGCCTCTTTATTGGTGGGAATTACTTTGTTCTATCTTGGAGAATATCTTTTAAATTAAGAGCTGCTGTTTTAAGTGTGTGACCATTTCTTTATTGTGAACAAATGTTAACAGGAAAAGTTTCTACAGACTTTCAGGGTTTTCTTTTAATTCATTGCTCTTTGACCATTCCCCAACATGTTGTTGGGTGCAAATTACCTCTTGAAGACAGATATGTGCCTTCACATATCTTCACATATTAGACATATGCGGTCTGAGTCTATGTTGCTAACAGAGATTGTTTTGCAGAAGGCAAAACTTGCAGAAGGCAACTTACAGAAGGTAATCATTAGTTGCACAGTATATATAAAATGTTTAACTGGCAATATTAATGAAACAGCTGTATTTGTATTTTGTAATAGAACTGCTACAAGTCTGACCTTGGATGGTTACGAGGCATTGGTTGGATTCCAATTGGTTCCCCAGAAGTTGAAAAAGCCAAAAAGGCAGGAGAGATCCTGAGTGATAAAGTATACCGTCAGCCTCCGGACACAATTAAGTTTACTAGCATCACTGATTCTATACCAATGGTCTTAGCCAAGCAGAATGCAGAGACGATGAATAAGGTGAGTGTTGATTTGATTAGATAACACGTCAGCAGTCCCTGCGTAAACTCTAGAGACAGGACTAGAAATACAAATGTGTGATTGCTGTGTGAAATTACTGCATAGTGAGGCTTTTAAAGTGTAGGTTACATTTTTGGTAATCGTCAGGTAACTTATTTTCTGCAAGTGCTAATTTAACAATATCTTTGGAGTCACCAATTTAATTTTGAATTATCAACTGTGAAGCTTTCCACATACTATACTCTGTATCTAGTAATATGTTACCTAACCTTAATCTAATTTTTAATGTATCAATTTGTTTAATAAATCTAAAAATTTATCAAATTTATCTGGTAGTTTGGTACTTAATAAACTACTTGTGTTAGGTCAGTCTTTGAAACATCCATATTTTAAACAATTCAGTGTAGTACTTGATGTAAGAGTTTTTCTTAATCTCTGGCCCTGATCTAAACCCTATTTATGTCAATAAAACCATTTCCTCTTCCAAACACGCCTTGTCCTTAGCATTTAGATCTCTGTGTGTCTGATGAGTATTCTGTGCCTTTTCTTCTAAACGTTTTTTTTTAAACAGAATTCTTTCTAGGTTACTATTTCTCCAGATACTTAATATCCAGGTTACAGAGTGAATATAAAATCTCATTGCTATATAAGGAATAAGGATTTTTTTTTTTTTTTTTTTTCTTTAGGTTTTGAGTACAGGTCTGTAATTCTTCTTGTGTTTTAGGAGATCTCCAAGTAGTCACCATCGTTTTTCCCCTTTAACATACATTATTTCTCCTGCAGCGTTTATATACTGAGGCCTGGGATAAAGACAAGACACAAATCCACGTAATGCCTGACACTCCTGAAATCACACTGGCAAAACAGAACATGCAAAACTACAGTGTGGTGAGTGTGTGAGCTCTCCAGATGTAACTGGTCTATTTAATGGCTGGGTCATCAGTGTTCTGATAAACCTTGTATTGATGATACCATCAGTTTCTTTAAGTAAGCCCCAATATTTATCCACAAAATTGTGACTTTAAAAACATAATTTCGATATTTGTACAGTCGTGCATACATACAACAGTGAGCACTATTGACAATAAATTCCATGAGAAGCTGTGTGTCTCCACTGAATTTCTGGGAGTCGTTTCTGTCAGTGTGCATACCGTTGTGAAGGCACAAAATTAATTACAAACTTGGAAATACCAAAAAGGTTATTTTCAGAACAGTTCTGAAGAGCAATGATCCCAGTGTTTAATTTAGGTAAATAAATTCACATCAGTAAGAGGTGGCTTAAAAAAGTAAGTTTTCCTCTACTTTATGGAAGAATAGTTTCTCTCTGAAATTGTAGTCCATGTTATGTTGTTTAAGTAGTAAAAGAAAAAAATTTGTTAGCAAATGCATTTAGCAAAGCTCTTCCTTTGTTAGGAATTTGTATCAGCTACTGATCTGGGGCTTTGAGTTAAGAAAGTTAGATAAAGCTGTGTTGGAATAAATCCGAACACAATTTTTAAAATCTACTCACAAACAATTTGTTTTGCATAGAATGCAATATATGGAATGAACTTACATGAATTTCACTGTTTAATTCTTCACCTAGAAACTCTACAAACAGGCCATGGAAGAAGAGAAAAAGAAAGGCTATGATTTGAGAAGTGATGCTATCCCTATCCAAGCTGCCAAAGCATCCAGGCTAATTGCCAGTGATGTAAGAATCTACTGTTTTGGTTTTTTGTGTGATGATATTTGATCTCTGCAACCTGAAAGTTATAGCTGGAATCTGAAAAAGGCATTTCAATTAAACTGTTATCCCAAATAATAGATTTTGGGAAGCAAATTATTATGTATGTTGAAAGATTTTATTGTAAAAAGTTTGAGAAGTTATAAGGATAATATAATGCCTCTATCGTCAATTTTATAGCTCATAAAACTGTATCTTTAAATCTTAAGAGCATGTATATTATGATATTTAATAAAGATGAACTATATTAAATAAGAGGTTTATTTCTTACTAATGTGAGTGAAAAGTGTTTTTATCAAAAAACTTACTTAAAAATCTCTAGGTTTCTAATTCATATCTCAAAAATTTAATGCGAGAATTCATATTATTAGGCCCAGAATTGCTTTGACAATTTGGTGGTTTTTGACTTTGGCTATGGAGCAATTTTGAGAGTTTATGATTGGAAATATTTAATATGAGTAACTGATATTTTTAGGTGATATAGAAATATACTATCTTGATTTATATTTCAGTACAAGTACAAGGAAGGCTATCGCAAGCAGCTTGGCCACCATATTGGAGCCCGTAACATAGAGGATGATCCAAAGATGATGTGGTCAATGCACGTAGCCAAGATCCAGAGTGACAGGGAGTACAAGAAAGCCTTTGAGAAGACAAAGACACACTTCAGTAGCCCAGTGGACATGCTGGGAATCGTGTTGGCCAAGAAATGTCAGGAGCTGGTCAGTGACATTGATTACCGCCACTATCTGCATCAGTGGATCTGTCTTCCGGACCAGAATGATGTTATCCATGCTAGGCAAGCCTATGATCTACAGAGTGATGTAAGCTCTTTTTGATTTCATTTTTGATGAGGAATGTATTTGATATTTTATGTAGGTGGATCACATATCAATGTGGTAGAATGAAACTTGCAAGGTTTAAGTTTCATGGCTAATTGAAACTCAGATCTCCAGTAGGATATTTTAACTGATATTTAAATTAAATTCTGTGATTCTATAATTTGGGCTTTTTATCATTTGCCATTCTGTAAAATTTGGATGATGGTATCACTCATAATGTAGATGATGTGCAGTTATTTTTCCTAAGATTTTCTCTAGGGTTTTGAATTTATTTGAATTAGAAGTTGATAGTGAGGTTACTTAACTGTGCAAAGATGCACTATGTGAATTGCATTACTATTATTAGAATAACCTGTGTATTTGTTTTGTAATAGCACTGCTACAAGTCTGACCTGGAATGGTTACGAGGCATTGGTTGGATTCCAATTGGTTCCCCAGAAGTTGAAAAAGCCAAAAAGGCAGGAGAGATACTGAGTGATAAAGTATACCGTCAGCCTCCGGACACAATTAAGTTTACTAGCATCACTGATTCTGTACCAATGGTCTTAGCCAAGCAGAATGCAGAGACAATGAATAAGGTGAGTGTTGATTTGATTAGGTGACACTTCAGCAGTCCTTGCCTAACCTCTGGGAGCAGGACTAGAAATATAATGATCACAAGTAATGCTGAAGTTAAGAAATGGTGTATTTTCAAGTAATGTGTTCTGTTTATTTCGGTAAAAACTATCAGGCCTTGTAATCAAAGCCTCAACTTTATAAAAATATTCTGCATATATTACATTTTAATCTTTTCTTTGACATGTCTCTGCAGTGAGCAATAATAATGCTTCAGTTTATTCATTATTCTTAAGTAATGTGGCCATTTTCTAAGAGGTGTTGAATATCCTCAGTTAAGTTCTCTTTTTAATAATGCTGTCTCTACCTGATTAAATACCTAACTGTTTATCCATGCTATATTTTCTATAATTTTACCTAGTGTACTCTATGTTTTACCTGATTAAAGAGATATTGACTTGTTTTGAAGTGCAATTTTAATCTCTTCCTGTGTTCTTTCTTAGCGTTTATACACTGAAGCATGGAATAAAGATAAGACTATGATTCATGTCATGCCTGACACACCAGAAATCCTGCTAGCTAAACAAAACCAGATAAACTACAGTCAGGTGAGTAAAACTGAAGAGTTGTCAGAAATGCTTTAATTCTCTCAAGCAGAATTTTGTCATCTCTGACTTTTGATTAATATTATAATACTGTTGAGTTGTCTAGTTTCACAAATTGCAATCTCCGCTGTTAAAATCAGAATTGTTCTTTAGCTAAAATGCTGGGTGTCTAATTAGGCTTTTGAAATGTATTACCTGCCATAAATGACAAATCATTTCTATAGCAAGGTATGGAAATAAATAATTTAACTTGCAGAACATTCCTTTCTTTGCCTTTCCTAAGTGATTTGAAGTTTCCAGGCATCTACAAGACAATTACAAGATCTTGAAATCTTCATATTTTTATTTTCTAGAGAAGATAAAGCTGTTTTCAGATATTTAAGTTGCCTGAACGTTAACAATATTGTTTAAGCACTTTATTTGTTTTATTACACATATGTGCTTAACTGAAGTGTGATTTTGTTTTTGAAAGAAAAATCCGAATATTTTTCTCACAGAAAATATACAAGCTAGCTTTGGAGGAGTCGAAGAAGAAGGGTCATGATTTGCGTTTTGATGCCATTCCTATTCAATCTGCCAAAGCATCCAGAGAGATTGCCAGTGATGTAAGCAGGGTTTTTAATCATGTCTGTATGTATTTGGTAATGGAAAAGAATAATTTGTTTGCTACTGTAATACCTTAGGTTTATAGAATAAATAATATGGAATTCCAGCGATTCTACTGCATGCCTTTAGTACATGAAAGGAATGGGTAGCCAGTATTTTTATGCATGAGGTATATACTGCAATAATAAAATAATGTGAGGATTATTTCTATGCCCTCTGTGATAGTTCCATTGATGTCCATGGGTGTTGAAGTAGGATGATCAATAAGGTGTACAAGTCTATGCTAGTGTTAGTCAAATTAATCTCTGATTAAAAATAGGAAATACTTTAAAATCTCTCCCCAAAACACATATATTAGTAAATAAATTCTAAATGTTCTAAACTGCTGTCTTTTCCTCAGGGAAAAATATTACACTTGTGTTGAAATGTAATATTGAAATTCAAGATGGCTATGACAGGTTTTACTTCTGGGATGAGGAAGCGTCACTAAGAGACAGATGATAACAGTTTTTTATGATCCTTATTTTTCTATCAAGATTGATATTTAAACTGTCAATATTAACTAACTAAGACTATCTTCATTGGGGTTTTGTAATAAGCTTTTAAAATAAATTAATCTTTACATTTTAATCTTAATATTTAAAGAATGTGGAATATCCAACTTGTTAATATGTGACATGAAATGTTTAGTTAATTTGAAGTGTGATATAGTTATGTAAAAAATCAGAGATGATATCTGTAATAAAAATAATTTTTATGTTAAAATTAATAAAACAGTAGTGGAACCTAAATAATATTTTTCTCTGAACAAAATACTAATGATTACGTTAAACTGTGTGAATTATTTATTAGTTTATAATTATACCATGTGAATATGAATATAATTTCAGTACAAATATAAAGAAGGCTATCGCAAGCAGCTTGGCCACCACATAGGAGCCCGTAACATAGAGGATGATCCGAAGATGATGTGGTCAATGCACGTAGCCAAGATCCAGAGTGACAGGGAGTACAAGAAGGCTTTTGAGAAGACAAAGACGCACTTCAGTAGCCCAGTGGACATGCTAGGAATTGTGTTAGCCAAGAAATGTCAGGGGCTGGTCAGCGACATTGATTACCGCCATTATCTGCACCAGTGGATCTGTCTACCGGACCAGAATGATGTTATCCATGCTAAGAAAGCCTATGATCTACAGAGTGATGTGAGTAAATCATTACATTTGTAATTCATAATTACATATATGGGGTCTTGTACAATGTAATTTTAAAACGTATAGAATATGCTTTAGGCACTTGCATCAGACATGTTGATAGAAGTGAAATGTTTAATATATCACATCATTAAATTTGTTTAATTTTTAATCCTATTTTTTCAGTCCTTAGCCTGAGGTGTAAATTATGTTTAACTCTGATATTTGTAGAGTTCGTAATAACTCTCTTCTTTTTGTTATTTAATAATTATTTCACTAAATCTTCAAAAATAACAGTTGTTTCCAAAACCATATCCTGCTACAATGTAGAAATACACACAATTGTTCATATAGACTCAGATATGCTTATTTGTAATTATTTTACTGTTTGATCAAACTTGCACATATATAATGAACTTTCAAAATTTTTCAGGCGGTTTACAAATCAGACCTGGAGTGGCTAAGAGGTATTGGATGGGTTCCTATTGGTTCTGTGGAAGTTGAAAAGGCCAAGAAAGCTGGAGAAATCCTGAGTGAAAGGAAGTATCGTCAACCAGCAGACCAAATTAAATTCACTAGTGTGACAGATTCTTTGGCCATGGTCTTAGCCAAGCAAAATGCTGAGATAATGAACAGGGTGAGTTGTTTGGATTTGTTTTTTGTTACTAGCTAATGGAACTTATTAATTAGGTGAAAAATACAAAGTGCAAAGTAAGACTAAATGCTTTCATTGTGGACTTCGAGAAAATGAATGTCTGATTTCAGCCTTTGCACAGGAAAGCTCTTATCTCAGGGGTCTGTTTAAACTGAACATATAGTAAGAATGTCCAGAAAAAAAGTCACCTAAATCACATATTTTTCAAGAGTAATACTAAACTTTTTTGGTGAATTTCTCTCTTTTTCACGACAGCTGAAATCCTGTTTTTAAATGTTTGTCTAGTATCTTCTATTTTGTTAATGCTACTTCACTATACAAAGCTCATCTCTGACAGAACAGGCAAAACTTTTTTGTAGTTCTTAGACAATACTGTGAAATCTGCAGAAATAGTGTTCCAGAAAGGTATTAGGGTACATCCACAGCTGGTGGCGCCATGACCATGTTATAAGACAGGACATAGCAGAATATTGTGACTTTTACTGCAACTGCTATGATTATGTATTGTTGACCAGCTGTGATGCCGCATCATGAGCAAGTTATGAGGAAATAGCTTATGTTCTCTGGAAGTGAAGCTTCTGCAATTTATCTCAGACCTGGAGGATGAAAGTTGCAAAATACCTACTCCCTCTCTTTAATAAGAAACATCAATCAAACAACTCATACAGTTAGGGCAGAATAATGAATATAGTTTTCCTCCTACAGCAGTTTCCCAGCAATCCTAAATCAATCAATTTTTGTGCCAACTTAACCTAAGAAATAATGATGAAGGAGAAAATTTTCTTCTTGAGTTGTTCAGTGAGAAACTTTGCTATGTCAGGGGATTTAAAGCTTGCTTGAACTACCACTCATGGTTTGTAAAATACATTCTTTGATGAATATAATAGTTTGCTTTTATATATATCGTGTTCTGCTTCAAGGTTACTCTCTTTTTTGTATCATGGATGTATTTTTGATAACTACTGCTTTCAAATTTGCAGTCTTTCCATCAAGCCACATATAAAGAAACTTTCTAAAGGAATGTGGTTTTCTCTCTCCTAGCGGTTGTACACAGAAGCTTGGGATGCAGACAAAACTTCAATTCATGTGATGCCTGACACACCATCAATTTTGTTAGCAAAGGCCAATGCAGCTAACGTTAGCCATGTAAGAACATTTAAACATACACTAAACTAATGGAAATTCAGAAAATAAGTAAGCATTTATTTAACCATAAAGATATTTTAAAATATTCATTCCTGAAAATTTTAATAAAAAAATATGAAATTTAGAAGTTCCATCATTCAGAATATTGATAAGCATTTTCTGTCTTCTTTTGTGTAGAAACTTTATATACAAGCCTGGGAAGATGCCAAAAAGAAGGGTTATGACATGAGAGCTGATGCTATTCCATTCCGAAGTGCAAAGGCATCAAGAGATATTGCAAGCGACGTATGTTCTTCCTTTGCATTTATTTTCAGTTAGCTTGAGAAACAAGAATGAAGTAATAAGCTATGTACAACATAAAACCCCATGGTATATCAGATTCATCCTGAAAGCCTACTGACAAAGAATTAACTTCAGAAAGAAAATTGACAACAGTTTTCAAAAGGAACATGGAATTATAAATCCTGACATTCAGGAGATATTGGAAAGTAATAAACTACAATAACAACAAACAGAAGCTGTGAAGCAATAATACGTTAGGCGTTTCTAAACTATAAATGAGTATATTTCATAACAACAAAATATATTTGTGATTAGCAGCAATGTGAAATTATGAGAAATTCATCCCAGTTTCACTATTTCTTTTAAAACTTCTTTTTGATTCCATAGTACAAGTACAAAGAAACATACGAGAAGCAGAAAGGCCACTACATTGGGTGCAAAACTGCCCAGGAGGATCCCAAACTGTCGTGGGCTGCGCGTGCCATGCAGCTGCAGAATGACCGAATTTACAGGAAGGCGTACCATGATTCGAAGTCCCAGGTCCACATACCAGTCGATGCGATGTCAGTGCAGGCAGCCAAGGATTGCCAGACATTAGTCAGTGATATTGACTATCGTCAGTACCTTCACCAGTGGACGTGTCTGCCTGACCAGAATGATGTGATCCATGCCAGGAAGGCCTACGATCTACAGAGCGATGTGAGTGAGAATAATTGTAGGAAAGCTTTATGGCAGGTGTGTGAGGCTTTGCTTGTTAGTGACTGTGCAAATACCCTTTCAAATGCACAATCATGAACCTGCAGTCAGCCCTGATATGTTTATTTTAACTTGTCTGGATGATCCTTTCCAAATCAGCCATGGTTTCAGCTTGAAGAACAGAAATAATCCAGGCAGTTTGTAAGGAAGCCATATTTTTTTTTGTAGAATGTTTGCTTGCATACTGCTTGCAGACTACTTGCAGATAATACCACTGATATGTATGTAGCAAGTATCTTTAAAAGACCAGTACTTTTCTTGCTGTGCAAATCTGCATTTTAGTTGTGTGGGGGAAGGACCTGGTACACTACCATTTCATTGTCTGCTTGCTGTGTAACTGTATGAGGAGGAAATTGGGGAAAACATTGTACAAAATCTCTTGGCACATAGAGTTGTCCCTGCAATGTCAGTAAACCTTGGTTTCTTTGCAGAATGTGTACAAGTCAGATCTGGAATGGCTGCGAGGCATCGGCTGGTTGACAGAAGGTTCTGTGGATGTGGTGAAAGCAAAGAAAGCCCAGGAACTCCTGAATGAGAGGTTGTACCGCACGCGTCCAGATGAGATGAAATTCACCAGCATTACTGACTCACCAGACATTGTCCAGGCTAAGATTAACGCTTTGCAGATCAGTGACGTAAGCTTACCTTTCACTTACCTTTCAATTACTTTTCATTTATGCGATGACATTTCCTTGTGGTGGAGACTAGAATTTATTCCGTGGGAATGACTAATTGGAAAATATTGCAAATCAGAATTACCAAGGAATTCCTGTAGGAGGGTTTCTTCAGTGTTCAGACCATAGTGAAATGTCAGTATGCTTCTTTTCTCCTTAGCACCTGTATCGTGAAAACTGGGACAGAGATAAGACACAGATTTCCATACCTTCTGATACTCCTGTAATGCTGCAGTCCAAAGTCAACGCTCTCAACATCAGCAATGTAAGAGAATAAAATCATTCTGCATGTGAAGAATTATTGGAGTATGACAACTGAATTTCCAGAATAGTTTTTAAGAAAAGGCATTGCTTTCAGTCTTCGCCGTGTGTAACAAGGTTGATTAATTTTATTTGCAGAAACACTATCAGAAGGCCTGGGATGAGGCCAAGGCAAAAAGCTATGACCTGAGAGCTGATGCCATTCCCATCAAACATGCCAAGGCATCCAGAGACATTGCTAGTGAGGTACAGTCTTAATGCTGTAGCTGTGTCTGTCTTTCTGTGTCCAGCTCAAAACTGATTGAAGTTCAGCTCAAAGGATTTACAGCTTAGGAAGCTGAAAACCTTTGTTCATGAGTCATGTTGAGGTGAGCAATGTGTGACTGCTTACGTTCTTTCTGCTTGTCTAGTACAAGTACAAAGAAACACATGAGAAGCAGAAAGGCCATTACATTGGGTGCAAAACTGCCCAGGAGGATCCCAAACTGTCGTGGGCTGCGCGTGCCATGCAGCTGCAGAATGACCGAATTTACAGGAAGGCGTACCATGATTCGAAGTCCCAGGTCCACATACCAGTCGATGCGATGTCAGTGCAGGCAGCCAAGGATTGCCAGACATTAGTCAGTGATATTGACTATCGTCAGTACCTTCACCAGTGGACGTGTCTGCCTGACCAGAATGATGTGATCCATGCCAGGAAGGCCTACGATCTACAGAGCGATGTGAGTGAGAATAATTGTAGGAAAGCTTTATGGCAGGTGTGTGAGGCTTTGCTTGTTAGTGACTGTGCAAATACCCTTTCAAATGCACAATCATGAACCTGCAGTCAGCCCTGATATGTTTATTTTAACTTGTCTGGATGATCCTTTCCAAATCAGCCATGGTTTCAGCTTGAAGAACAGAAATAATCCAGGCAGTTTGTAAGGAAGCCATATTTTTTTTTGTAGAATGTTTGCTTGCATACTGCTTGCAGACTACTTGCAGATAATACCACTGATATGTATGTAGCAAGTATCTTTAAAAGACCAGTACTTTTCTTGCTGTGCAAATCTGCATTTTAGTTGTGTGGGGGAAGGACCTGGTACACTACCATTTCATTGTCTGCTTGCTGTGTAACTGTATGAGGAGGAAATTGGGGAAAACATTGTACAAAATCTCTTGGCACATAGAGTTGTCCCTGCAATGTCAGTAAACCTTGGTTTCTTTGCAGAATGTGTACAAGTCAGATCTGGAATGGCTGCGAGGCATCGGCTGGTTGACAGAAGGTTCTGTGGATGTGGTGAAAGCAAAGAAAGCCCAGGAACTCCTGAATGAGAGGTTGTACCGCACGCGTCCAGATGAGATGAAATTCACCAGCATTACTGACTCACCAGACATTGTCCAGGCTAAGATTAACGCTTTGCAGATCAGTGACGTAAGCTTACCTTTCACTTACCTTTCAATTACTTTTCATTTATGCGATGACATTTCCTTGTGGTGGAGACTAGAATTTATTCCGTGGGAATGACTAATTGGAAAATATTGCAAATCAGAATTACCAAGGAATTCCTATAGGAGGGTTTCTTCAGTGTTCAGACCATAGTGAAATGTCAGTATGCTTCTTTTCTCCTTAGCACCTGTATCGTGAAAACTGGGACAGAGATAAGACACAGATTTCCATACCTTCTGATACTCCTGTAATGCTGCAGTCCAAAGTCAACGCTCTCAACATCAGCAATGTAAGAGAATAAAATCATTCTGCATGTGAAGAATTATTGGAGTATGACAACTGAATTTCCAGAATAGTTTTTAAGAAAAGGCATTGCTTTCAGTCTTCGCCGTGTGTAACAAGGTTGATTAATTTTATTTGCAGAAACACTATCAGAAGGCCTGGGATGAGGCCAAGGCAAAAAGCTATGACCTGAGAGCTGATGCCATTCCCATCAAACATGCCAAGGCATCCAGAGACATTGCTAGTGAGGTACAGTCTTAATGCTGTAGCTGTGTCTGTCTTTCTGTGTCCAGCTCAAAACTGATTGAAGTTCAGCTCAAAGGATTTACAGCTTAGGAAGCTGAAAACCTTTGTTCATGAGTCATGTTGAGGTGAGCAATGTGTGACTGCTTACGTTCTTTCTGCTTGTCTAGTACAAGTACAAAGAAACACATGAGAAGCAGAAAGGCCATTACATTGGGTGCAAAACTGCCCAGGAGGATCCCAAACTGTCGTGGGCTGCGCGTGCCATGCAGCTGCAGAATGACCGAATTTACAGGAAGGCGTACCATGATTCGAAGTCCCAGGTCCACATACCAGTCGATGCGATGTCAGTGCAGGCAGCCAAGGATTGCCAGACATTAGTCAGTGATATTGACTATCGTCAGTACCTTCACCAGTGGACGTGTCTGCCTGACCAGAATGATGTGATCCATGCCAGGAAGGCCTACGATCTACAGAGCGATGTGAGTGAGAATAATTGTAGGAAAGCTTTATGGCAGGTGTGTGAGGCTTTGCTTGTTAGTGACTGTGCAAATACCCTTTCAAATGCACAATCATGAACCTGCAGTCAGCCCTGATATGTTTATTTTAACTTGTCTGGATGATCCTTTCCAAATCAGCCATGGTTTCAGCTTGAAGAACAGAAATAATCCAGGCAGTTTGTAAGGAAGCCATATTTTTTTTTGTAGAATGTTTGCTTGCATACTGCTTGCAGACTACTTGCAGATAATACCACTGATATGTATGTAGCAAGTATCTTTAAAAGACCAGTACTTTTCTTGCTGTGCAAATCTGCATTTTAGTTGTGTGGGGGAAGGACCTGGTACACTACCATTTCATTGTCTGCTTGCTGTGTAACTGTATGAGGAGGAAATTGGGGAAAACATTGTACAAAATCTCTTGGCACATAGAGTTGTCCCTGCAATGTCAGTAAACCTTGGTTTCTTTGCAGAATGTGTACAAGTCAGATCTGGAATGGCTGCGAGGCATCGGCTGGTTGACAGAAGGTTCTGTGGATGTGGTGAAAGCAAAGAAAGCCCAGGAACTCCTGAATGAGAGGTTGTACCGCACGCGTCCAGATGAGATGAAATTCACCAGCATTACTGACTCACCAGACATTGTCCAGGCTAAGATTAACGCTTTGCAGATCAGTGACGTAAGCTTACCTTTCACTTACCTTTCAATTACTTTTCATTTATGCGATGACATTTCCTTGTGGTGGAGACTAGAATTTATTCCGTGGGAATGACTAATTGGAAAATATTGCAAATCAGAATTACCAAGGAATTCCTATAGGAGGGTTTCTTCAGTGTTCAGACCATAGTGAAATGTCAGTATGCTTCTTTTCTCCTTAGCACCTGTATCGTGAAAACTGGGACAGAGATAAGACACAGATTTCCATACCTTCTGATACTCCTGTAATGCTGCAGTCCAAAGTCAACGCTCTCAACATCAGCAATGTAAGAGAATAAAATCATTCTGCATGTGAAGAATTATTGGAGTATGACAACTGAATTTCCAGAATAGTTTTTAAGAAAAGGCATTGCTTTCAGTCTTCGCCGTGTGTAACAAGGTTGATTAATTTTATTTGCAGAAACACTATCAGAAGGCCTGGGATGAGGCCAAGGCAAAAAGCTATGACCTGAGAGCTGATGCCATTCCCATCAAACATGCCAAGGCATCCAGAGACATTGCTAGTGAGGTACAGTCTTAATGCTGTAGCTGTGTCTGTCTTTCTGTGTCCAGCTCAAAACTGATTGAAGTTCAGCTCAAAGGATTTACAGCTTAGGAAGCTGAAAACCTTTGTTCATGAGTCATGTTGAGGTGAGCAATGTGTGACTGCTTACGTTCTTTCTGCTTGTCTAGTACAAGTACAAAGAAACACATGAGAAGCAGAAAGGCCATTACATTGGGTGCAAAACTGCCCAGGAGGATCCCAAACTGTCGTGGGCTGCGCGTGCCATGCAGCTGCAGAATGACCGAATTTACAGGAAGGCGTACCATGATTCGAAGTCCCAGGTCCACATACCAGTCGATGCGATGTCAGTGCAGGCAGCCAAGGATTGCCAGACATTAGTCAGTGATATTGACTATCGTCAGTACCTTCACCAGTGGACGTGTCTGCCTGACCAGAATGATGTGATCCATGCCAGGAAGGCCTACGATCTACAGAGCGATGTGCGTATGTGTAGAGATGTGGTAGTAACTACTTTTGATATTTAATATATTACTGCCCTATTTTGATGGTTTGATACTACAGTCTCCAAGGATTCATCTTCAGAATTTGTTTTTTTTTTAATTTTTCATGTCACTGCTATTATCTGCTCTTTTTCATAATTTTAAAAGTATTGGTATATGTCTAAATTGTATCAAAGCTTTAATTGGCATCTGTTACACACACTTTTGGAGTATTGTGATCTAGAGAGGATGAAGGATTTGTCTCTCTTATTTTGATGGGATAACATCTGTTTGCCTCTTTGGAATCAGGTGGCTTTTTTTACTGCTCGTTATCTGAGTCAACTTGGAAATTTATTTAGTCGACTTGGAAATAAGATAGCAGGTAAGATCTGTAAATGGCTAATTTTGAAACAGGAGGAGTCAGTACAGCTGATGTCTTGACTTGGCTACTAATTAGGCAACATGGGGGTCTCTTCTTCTGTTTCAGTTATGAGTTTCAAAGGTGAGATTCATGTTCCTTGCTGAAAGATTTTCTCAATATTTAAATAATAGTGCCTGATATCACTTCAGGAATTATGCTGTTTAGCTCTAGTCCCCATTAACTCTGTAACCTTATTTTTCCTCCTTTTTGTTGAATTTCCTGTTGGGCAGCTTGTGGGTTTTTTTGGACTTGTAAATTGTTGAAGTGACTAGAGGAGTAAATATTTTGGAGGGGACCAGAAGACTCTTTTAAGACTTCAATACTCATCATCATTAATGACAGTTCTGTTATGTTGTTTCCCCTGTATTTAACTCCACCAGGTTTAGAATGTATTGTCTAAGAAACAAGCTACTTAAAAGCTAGTTCCCAGATTGTATTTTAGTTATGACACTGAAAATCTCTTGTATATAAAAGGGCTTAAAGCTCCAGTTGATTTGACATTTTCTAAAATGTACGCTGCTTTGTATAGTTTAAAATAATTAAGACAGTCATTTTTAACACAATGTTTTCTTTTTCTGACCATGTCTGATACAGGCTGTCTATAAGTCAGACCTAGAGTGGCTCCGTGGAATTGGCTGGTTGCCTAATGACTCTCCGGTTGTTAAGAGAGTGAAGCATGCCCAGGATCTCCTGAGTGATAATGTGTATCGTACACCTATTGAAAGCCTGAAATACACCAGTATTGTTGATTCTCCAGATGTTCTGCTAGCTAAAGCGAATGCCGAACAAGTCAGCATTGTACGTTACAATATTCTTAAAGTTGTTTCGAAGCTATAAACAGTTAAAGAGAAATCTCACTGCTAAAATATAAAATTTATCGGTAGTATTTTAAGTCAAGTTAAATGCTTTTCCAGACATTTTATTTTTTAGAGATGATAATTTCAGAGAGATTTATAGGATTTTGTTATTGACAAGTGAAATTCCGTAATTACAATATCATAAAATGAACTATTTTAACAGCCAAAATACAAAGAAGCCTGGGAAAAGGACAAGACTATGATCCATATTATGCCAGACACACCTGAAATCAACCTAGCCAAGACTAATGCTGCTAATTTTAGTCAGGTATGCTTATCATTCTATTTTCTACATTTCTATAAAGTAGTGTGTGTATCCTCTGAATTTTAACATTCTAAGATGTTACTTACAAAGTTGAAGATTAAGTCACATGAATCTCATTGAAGTCATACAGTGCTTGCAAAATTTCCTTCCTTCTGATGGCTTAAAGTAATTAGACATTTTAACATAAATGCTTGCATTGCATGCAGCTGTTTAAAGAATTATAATTTTCTTTCACCATCGAGGTAATATTTTCTTGGAATGGATGAAAACCCAAGGTATATAAATATTTTCTAAACTTTTGCGAACACCCTTCTATGCAGTATAGGTTGCAAAAGTTGTGTTGCAGGCAGTGTATGCATTTGAAAGGTAGTAAGATTTGCATTAGTATTTATGGCTGGGAGCAGGAGTAATGCACAAAAAATAGTTACAGTATTGCAGCAGATGAATAGCAGTAACCTATGTGTTTCTTGAATGGCAAATGCTAGAATATTTAGCATATATGTGACATTTTGCTGTCTTTTCAGAAACTGTATAAAGAAGCTTGGGATGAGTTGAAGACGAGTTGTGATTTGAGAGCGGATGCAATCCCAATCAAGACAGCCAAAGCTTCTAGAGAAATTGCTAGTGATGTAAGTGCCAGAAGAGGGATGTAGCTCTTCACATGCTTTAAGAGCTATTTTATAATGACAGTAAGTAATGGTGATCTTTGCTCTTTGCCCAGTATAAATACAAACTGGATCACGAGAAGCAGAAAGGACATTATGTTGGAGTTCCAAATGCAGAAGCAGATTCGAAAATGCAGTTTGCCCTCGGCATAGGCAAAGTTCAAAGTGAACTGGAATACAAGAGACATTTTGCCAAATGGAAGACACAGTGCCACCTACCAGTAGACATGCTATCTATCGTGTCAGCTAAACAGGGTCAGTCTTTGGTCAGTGATGTTGATTACCGTCAATACTTGCATCAGTGGATCTGTCTTCCAGATCAGAATGACGTCATACATGCTAGGAAGGCCTACGATCTCCAGAGTGATGTAAGTTAATGTGAAAACTTAGCTTGAATTATTACTGTATTGTCTCTTCTTAGTGTGCTTCAGCTCTAAGTAGTGGAAACCTGCTGAATTCAGTGAATTGGCTTTGCTATTTATTAGGAATGCAAAGTACATGCCACTGTTATTTATTGCCAAGTCTGAAATGTAATAAATTCAGATGTAGTGCTCATGTTAGAATTACTGCTGTCCTTTTAACCAGTAGAAGTAAGTGCTATTATTTATGAATCTTGCTGGATTGTACAGAAAACTGTAGCTAACAGCATGGACCCTCTTTGTTTTCCCAGGCTGTTTACAAATCTGATTTAGAATGGCTACGGGGAATTGGGTGGTTGCCAAATGATTCAGTTGGAATCAACCATGTCAAATATGCTGGAGATCTCTTGAATGAGGTAACACAATGTCTTTCAATACTAAAATTTTCTTAAGAGTATTTGCAATTTAAAGTATTTTTAATGGTTAAATACATTTTTTTCTTTTTTTTTCTTTTTTTTTCTTTTATTTTTTTTTAAATAAAAAATACAACTGGAGCATTTCCAAAGCATTAATTGTGCGTGGAGAGTTTTTCTTTCCATGTAAGCTTTGTCTTATCTATGTATTCAGAATTGTTGTCTTAGCTATTCCCATATAATTGATTTGTGATCTTTTCTCTCGCATAGAGAAAGTACCGTACGAAACCTGAAACTCTTTCATTTACTCCAGTGGAGGACCGAGTTGATTATATCACAGCAAAGAAGAGTGGTGAAATTCGTAGTGATGTAAGTTTGCCAGCATTTTTCCAGACTGTTAAACTGGTCTGCATATTTAAATGGTAGGATTTTAACTTTAAAAGGATATGTAAAAAATGCTAAAGTATTCCGGGATTTCTGTGAATGTATGACATAAAGATGAATAGGTCTTCACTAGCTCCTCTCCATCACTTATTGTCGGAAGAAGATCCTTAAGCAGAATAACATCTTTCCTACACATGTGAAAAGCCAGTGCTAGTTCTGCAACCAGTTTCTTCTTTCAGTCTTGGCTGATATCATCGGTGATTATTGACAACATGAACATAAATAGCCACTTGCACTCTGGCAACCATAATCACAGAATTACAGCATGGTTTGGGTTGGAAGGGACCTTAAAAATCAGCTAGTTCCAACCCCCCTGCTACAGGCAGGGACACCTTCCACTAGAGCAGGTTGCTCAAGGCCCCGTCCAACCTGGCCTTGAACACTGCCAGGGATGGGGCAGCCACAGCTTCTCTGGGCAATCTGTGCCAGTGCTTCACCACCCTCTCAGTGAAGAACTTCTTCCTAATACCTAATCTAAATCTACTCTTTTCACTTTAAAGCCATTGCCCTTTCTCCTATCACTGCACACCCTTGTAAATATTGGGCTTTTTATCTTTTATTCCTGACTTGGCAGCTTCTGCATGCAATGTCTTTGGACAAGAACATAATCACTGAATCACAGAATCGTTAGGGTTGGAAGGGATCTCTGGAGATCATCTAGTCCAACCCGCCTGCCTAGCAGGGCCACCTAGAGCAGGTTACACAGGAACACATCCAAGTGGGTTTTGAATGTCTCCAGAGAGAGCCTCACCAGGGCCAGGTATCACTGCCCTCAACTTGCTGGCCACACTCCTCCCAGTGCACCCCAGGATACTGTTGGCCCTCCTAGGCGCAAGGGCACACTGCTGGCTTATAGTCAACTTACCACCTACCAACACCCCCAGGTTCTTCTCAGCTGACCTGCTCTCTAGTAGGTTGGTCCCCAACCTATACTGGTGCTTGGGACTCTTCCTCCCCAGATGCAGTATCCTACACTTGCCCTTGTTTAACCTCATTAGGTTTCTCTCTGCCCAATTTTCTCTCTGCCCAATTCAATAGGACCCTGCCTATCAAGGTCCCACTTTGTTTAATTCTTCTCACTTATGCCAATATACATGGACAAAACTGGTGTGCTGTCAGCTTGCCATTCTTTATATGTTTCTGGAGGCTAGTCTGTGAGGAGCTGGTCTGTGAACATTAAGTGGTCAAACCCCTTTTCAGTTCACTGGTAAAAGGTTGGCAATAACAGTGATACGGTTAAAGTGAATGGCATACTGCCATGCAACCACATACACACATTTGGGCATGTCCTGTGCTTGGAAACATGACTTGATGTAGTTACCTGTGGTTGGGAGATGCTAGAATGCTGCGTTCATAGAGAGATCATGCTGAATAAAGGGATTTGCTCTTAAAAAGCTTAAAATCTATTGCCTTGGTTCAAACACTTCTAGCTTGGTTATTGGCTGTACATCCCTGTGGACCAAACAGGTAACATGACTGACTTCTGAAGATTCTTTCCTGTCCATCCAGCTGCCTTGGAACATATTTTCAAAATTATCCCTGAGAATTTTTATGATTTCTTCTCTTGTATAATTTTCTTTCTAAAAAGCCCACCCATTTGTATGTGTGTTTAATGTGTCATGTCTAATAGCTTTGCAATTCAGGGTTTTATATACTATTTCATGCATAAAATATGGGTCTTGGTATTACGTTTTCCCAATTCTGTGATGATGCTGCAAGGCAGTCATTTCTTTCTCTTTCCTAGATTAAATACCACAAAGCATGGAATGAGGTCAAGTCAAATTATACTCTAACAGATACACCACAGCTAGATATGGCCCGAGAAGCAGCCAGAATTCTTAATCAGGTATGCTATCTCTCCCTGACAGTTTCGACTCACATTAATAACTCTTGTGAGGAATTTAGAAAACTTGCCTTATTAAAAATGTCCTGAAGGAAGGATTCGTTATCCTTGTACTTCAATAAAGGTTACATATATATGGTAATAATTATCATTGTAGTAGCGTTGAATTCCTCCTTGCTTTTATTTTCCACAGAATTTATACAAGGAAAACTGGGAGAAAGAAAAAGCCACTGGTTACCTCTTACCTCCTGACACTGTGCAAATCTGTCACGCCAAACACTCAAATGATGTCCAAAGTGAGGTAATAATTTTTCTCATTAGGAAGGCAAGTGCTTGGAAGCATGGAAATGCTGAGGGCCTTGCAAATTCACCAACAGACACAGAAAGCTTTCTCTTAGGGGTAACATACAGTAGATTTTTCATGACCCAAGAAGACCACTGTCCTCCAAATAATTCAGTCACCTTTGTTATTATGGGTTTTACAGATATCAGTGGTGAAAGGTCAGATTCTCCTTTCTACTTTCACTTTCTCCAGAAGCTGTCCTTTCAAAATCGGAAATTTAAAACATTTAGAAATGTTTAATAATTGAAGAGGTATTATGATTTTTATATATAGTTCTGATTTCACTGTTTGGCTGGAGGTTTCCTCCTTGAACAGCTGTAAGATGGTGTGCACATTACCTTTTAAATTTTTGCGTAATGGGTGTTGCAATTATTACGTGACTCGGTTTGAATGTACATTTTATCAAAACGGTGAGATATAAATACCTTAAACTGTCCACTCTTTGGACAGTCTCAAATAATTATTTACAAAAATGAGGCTAAGTGCACTAAATAAATATTAGTAAATGTTTTCTAACAAATCATGCCTCTTGTGTTGAAAATACTGTTTACTGAGAAACAGCAGCATATTTGTCTAGAAAATTCTATATTTTTGATGTGGAGGACTATACAAAATAACTTTACTGTTTGTTTTGTTTTGTAGTTTTATCTGGTCATGTACTGAAAACCTAAGACTGCAGTTCACAAATCCCTGTCTCCTTTGTTCTTTGTGTTGTCAAAACCATAGCTGTTTACAGGTTAAAAACAGAGCAGGTATAATCAGTGCTGATTTTATACATATTTCTCCCCTCTTCCATCAGCTTAAATACAAAGCTGAATATGTCAAACAAAGAGGTCACTATGTTGGAGTTGCCAGCATGAGAGATGATCCAAAACTGGTGTGGTTTGAGCACGCGGGTGAGATCCAGAATGACAGACTGTACAAATCAGACTATCACAAGACAAAATCCAAAATTCACCTCCCTCCGGATATGGTGTCAGTTGTGGCAGCAAAGGAATGTCAGACCTTGGTCAGCGATATTGACTACCGCCAATACCTGCATGAATGGACATGCCATCCTGACCAGAATGACTGTATTCAGGCAAGGAAGGCCTATGATCTGCAAAGTGATGTAAGTGATATCACATACATACTATGTAATTTCCACTTAGTTTGGTCTAAGTATATTGCACATATTATAGAAACATAGACTGATTAGGGTTGGAAAGGACCTTAAGATCATCTAGTTCCAACCCCTCTGCCATGGGCGTGGATACCTCACACTAGACCATGTCGCCCAAGGCTCTGCCCAACCTGGCCTTGAACGCTGCCAGGGATGGAGCATTTACCTTTTCTGTGGTAAACCTGTGACAACCTGTTCCAGTGACTCACCACCCTCACAGCAAAGAACTTCATAAGAATAGAAAATGTCACCCTGAATTAAATAATTTCTTTTCTTTTTCACTATCTTTTATGATTCAGAATATTTATAAGTCTGATTTGGAATGGCTTCGTGGCTGTGGTTGGATTCCTCTGGATTCAGTGGAACACAAGAAAGTTAAGAATGCACAAGAACTGATAAATAAGGTAAAAGAAAATATTTCAGCAGTTATTTGATTATCTTTTTCTCATGCACAGTGTTTAAGAAAGTATTTAATCTCTTTGCAGAGAGCATATACGAAAGAAGCCCTTGATAACTTTTCCAATTATACCAGTGTGGTTGACACTCCTGACATTGTTTTGGCGAAGGTTAACTCTGTCAATCAGAGTGATGTATGTACTTTTTTTTTTTTTAATAGAAACTGTTATATTACTAGAATTAGTAGATGACCAAATTGCTTTTGTGAAACTACACTGTGTTTAGCCTTATGCATGCGTGTGTATGCACATGGATGCTTCGTTAATAATAGACTTTTACTGGGGTAAATAAGTTTAATTAGAAGTGATATAAATGAACATCACAGTATGGCAAAAATAATTTAGCATTTTTCTGTAGAAGAATATAGCATGTCCTGTATTTAGAGTTTACATAGGTTTTGCTGATAGTAATTTAAAATTGGGTCCTGTGCTTGGTGAACAGCAGTTAGTTGTACAGTGCTAGTGGAGTTCCTGGTGTTGCTACTAAGCTGTATTGCTGATCAGTCAGTTGAATTTCGCTACAGTACTGTGTGGATTTTGTGGTGTGACATACTGATAACATTTGCCTGTGTACTATAGTGGTTGGAAGTACAAACATTACTGAAAATATGATAACAGAAATTAATGTCTACTTCTAATAGATGACACATTGGGATAGTTTATTTCTCCCATGAAGTTAACATTGTGTTTGTTTTCTTTTGTAGATAAAATACAAAGAAACATTTAACCTTGAGAAAGGCCAGTATATTGGGTCTGATGATACTCCTGCGCTGAACCATGCCAAAGACATGTCCTTGCTATACAGTGATGTAAGATTTCATAAATATCTAACTAAGCTTTAATTGTTTTGAAATGAACAATATGTGGGGTGGACTTCAGAGAATTGTTGATTTTTGTCATTAGTCTACTGGGGCACTGTGAAAGTTATTTAATCTCTTTTTTATTCGTTTTTTCTCAATTTGGATCATTGGCTAATTTCTTTCCTTATTGAACTGATCTTAAAGCACTGCTGTTGGATGTTTGGAAGCAGTAATAGCAGTAGTAGCAGTAGTAGAGTTTGTGTGACAAAACCAGTTTATAATCCCATCCAATAATATATTCTGAGACTACTAATATGAAATTTACATTTTCTTTTCTAAGAAAGGAAAATTGTAGATTATTTATGTTAATAAGTTAATTTTGATTGGAAATCTCTATTTTTTGAAAATGTGACTACTCATTCATAGGAGTAGGTGCTTCATAATTTAGTCTGAAAGTAAATGTATTTAATATTTTTTTAAATATGATGAATATTAGAGAAGTGCCACTGATAAAGTTAATGCTTTTATAATATACAATGGTTTTACTGGAAGATTTTTCACGATTTTGAACATGTATCTATAAAATTATCTATGTCAATCCTTTGCTGCACTTTTCAACAAGAGTTTGTATCTACATTTTGGATACTTGTATTACTCTGAGGAGAAATGTTGGATTCTGAATATAATAAAGCAAGCAGAAATCATCTCAGATTTGTGTTCAGGTACCTTCCTGAATTGGAACACTCGTTCTGTTTGCCTTAGTCACACTGAATATGTGTTCAAAATTAACATTTCTCATTTACTTTACTGGGACAATTCAGTGACTCTGTAAGTTATATTCTATGTGTGTATAAATGGCAAAGTCAGGTTTCTTGAAAATAATAATGGATTTTTTACCAAAACTTCTATGTGTTTGTTTCTTGGTTTTGTTTGGGGTTTGTGTTTGTTTTGTTTTGTTTTGTTTTGTTTTTGTCTAGAAACGTTATAAAAATGCTTGGGAAATTAGCAAGCCCATTGGTTATTCTTTGGATGAGAAATATATTCCACTTGTTGGAGCAAAGCATGCAAACTACATAAATAGTGAGGTTCGTATGAATTCTCCATTATTTCTTTTCCTTTATTTTCCATATGCATTGTTAGAATGAACTTTAAAATTTCCACATGAATATTTTGCAGCTTAAATATAAGGAAATATATGAGAAGCTGAAAGGCCATTACCTGGCTGGGAAGGAGATTGATGATTTCCCCAGTGTCATTCATTCACTAGCATTCCAGAAAATGAGAAGTGCGGTAAGGAGAGAATTAGCCTCACTGTAGTATTTTCCCATTTTCTTTATTTTAGCATGACATATTTAAATGTAAGTAATGCAATACTTAAAAACATCAGTAAAAGTTTTTTCAACATGTTTATGTTTCCTGAATGGTTATGTTTTAACAAGGTTGAATAATTGAACTTGAAATGATTCAGGAGAGTAAGAAGAGATTTGTTTAGCTAGTAGACATATTAGAAGAGAGGGAAAAAAAACCCCACTGCTTTTCTGTTTCAGTTTAAGAATCTGAGCAGTAAGAAAAAGTACATGACTTGGGATTCTTTTGCTTTATACATATTTTAAAAAAAAGTGTTAATTTTGAATTAAAATGGGAATATAAGAACTGGAAAAGTGAAACACCCATTTGGTATTTTCTTACCACGGCACATACAACATATCATGCAGGACATAGTATAATCCCAAATATTCTGTCTTCATTTGGACAAGGAGATTTAACTAGATTAAAAACATGTTTTGTAGCATGTGACTTTTTTTTAATCTTGAATTCTTGTTAGTTTTCTCACCTGCTGTTAAATCTGTAAGTGAATAAGGTCATTCTTGTCCTTCTAGAACATTATCAGAATAAATGGTGATTAATTTAAGATTTCATTCTGTTGAATCCCATGGGTGTTTAACTACTAAATACAGAAAGCATGCCTTGGATTATGCTGTAACCTGTTAGAGTCAAAATTGTGCAAAAAATCACTATTATCTCTTCTTGTCTTTTCCCCAATCTTTCCTTTTTAGTTGGCCTACAGAAAGAATTATGAAGACACCAAAACAAACGTCCATATTCCAAGTGACATGATGAATCATGTGCTAGCCAAGAAGTGCCAATATATCCTCAGTGATCTCGAATACAGAACTTACTTGCATCAATGGAATTGTTCACCTGAAGAAAATGATGTTATTCAAGCCAAAAGAGCCCAGGAAATTTTGAGTGATGTATGTGTTTCATTTATTTGTTTGGCATTTTAGTAGCCTTTCATGTATTTTTTCCATGGTATTTAAATATAAAATACTTTAAAATATCTTCCATGGTGTAGAAATAGGAAATTAATAACCATGGTCTTAGATTGCTTAGAAGCATAGTACCAAAAATTACATTTTTACAAGGTTTGGGGGGACATTTTACTGATCTGGTTATTTATTACTCATTCGTAAATTGGAAAAAAAAAAAAAAGTTAACATTATGAAACCGTCTCAAAGGTCACTATCAGCACTTTATCTCCTTTGACTGGATGAGACTGTATAGCAAGCTTACCATCTGGTCCATGCACATTGGTACAGTCAGAATGTGGCTGTACTGCAGTGATCATTATGTATTGTAATTGGGATTGTTGTGATTTGCACATGGGCCAGGACAGCATCCACAATCATTCTGGATCCAATGGGTCTGGAAAAGACTTCATTCATTTGGCTTGTGTTGGTGCACAGGGTCTCGACTGAGTGAATGGCACAAAGAACCACAACACTTTTTCATATTACATAGCCAACAGTATCTCAGCTTAGGCCAACCAACCTTCCTAATAAAATGTGATGATGTGTTAATTCCTTAGCCCATTGCTATGCTGTATTATTTGGTTTAGTATCCCTTGCAAATCCTGTGGGTAAAAATCATTCAGTCAAACCAAGAGATAGGCCAGTCTTCTCTGTGCTCACATTTAAATTTCCAAATAGATTGGAATTACTGAGAGCGCCTGATTCAGATTCAGTGCTAACCTTCAGCATTGAATTTCCGCAAGTGGAAGACACTGAATATATAGAAGAAAAAAAAATACTACTGCCTTCAAGCAGAAGGCAGACTTCTTCGTAACTTAATGGTCTGTTTTCTTCCATACAGGTGGTGTATAAAGATGACTTAAATTGGCTGAAGGGACTTGGATGTTATGTCTGGGATACTCCACAAATCCTGCATGCTAAAAAATCATATGACCTCCAGAGCCAAGTAAGCTTGCTTTCCTCAAAAGTAAATATTTATAAGATTTTTTTTCTTCCATTTGTGATTCACTGGGACTGACCTGTCTTAGTCCAGAGCAGAATGAAGTAATTCCTATTACATCAGAATATTTTTTTTACAAACTATTATAATGCACTCTTTCAGTTTCATCTGTAAAGACATGATGGACAAAAAACCAGAATGGAAGGACAGCAAGGTTGTGGGATTTAACAGTGAGAAGATAACACTTTGTCTTTCTGTATGCTGCCATGTACACAAGATACCTCAGTGAGACATTTATGTTGGGAAAATGGTGTCTCTTGACTTGCCGATTTTACCCTTAGCCTACTAGATGCTATACAGTGATGTGCAATTTTCATTATTCCTTAGTTCATACTGAGTATAAAGTATTTCTTCTGTATGGCCTGTCACTTTTGAAGTTGGTCTTTAGTGGGCCAGAATCTTGGGCTTCAGTTGTCCAGAAGTAATTTTAAAGGAATGTGAAAGGGAATTTCCTGGTCATTTTCAGCATTAATGTTTTGTTTTGTTTCCTTAGATAAAATACACAGCTGCAGGAAAAGAGAATTTTCAGAACTTTGGAGTTGTTACTGACACACCTCTCTACGTAACTGCAGTGCAGAGTGCTATAAATGCCAGTGATGTGAGTATCCCCACTTTTTCTACTCAGGCTTTCCCCATGCTCCTTCTGAGAATTGAAAAAACTAAACCTGTCTTTCATCTTACAGGTCAAATACAAAGAAGATTTCCACAAAACTAAGGACAAGTATACAACTGTGACTGAAACAGTAGATTCTGAAAGAGTTAATAATTTGAAAAATCTCTTTAGCAATGTAAGAATTTTTACACTTCTCTTTTTTTTTTCCTCTTAAGGTGCTACTACATGGGATTTTTGTTTATTTTGTTCATTTGCTCTGTTTGAAGATAAATGTCCAAATATGAAATTTATCAAAGCTAGTGGTAGCCCTCTGCATTTCTTCAATGTGGAGAAGAAGCTGTATTTCAGGCAAAGGACATATTTTCTAACTGTAGTTCCAGTCTTGTCAAAATAGAATCATTAATAAATGGATTCCCTGAAGAAAATTGCACCTGAACAAAATTCAGACCTTGTATGAGAATGATCATGAATAGTTAGAAAGCATTTTTGTCATCCTTTTTGTGCACTGTCAAGATTAAACCAGTGTACAGCCTCTTGATATTAAGTAATAGTTACAGTGTATAAATAAAAACAGAAGTGATTTTGATTTCTATTGTCCATTGGTTGTTACTCAGGAGAATTTTTCCACTCACAGATACTTTCTATTTCCCCACAGAACCTCTACAAGAGAGCTTGGGAAAAAGTGAAAGCGACTAGCTATGCAATGCCCTCTGATGCTGTATCCCTAGCACGCGCAAAAGAACTGAAGCATAACGCTAGTATTGTAAGCGAATAAAATACTTTATTCATGCCTTGCATATACTATAGGTATAATTAAAAAATAAAAAAACCCCAAACCGTAACTTCTATTTTTAATTTAGATATAGTATGTATCTGTAAACAATCAGTTTTCTGTGCTAAGCATGAACTACCTTAAAAGTTAGATAATCCCTTGCTTATTTTTGTAGAAATTAATGTCACATTTTATAGTAATAGAAACTTTTTCTTGGAAAAATTTTTTTTTTTTTTTCTAGTTTAAATTGCAGAAGCATCCAGGTCAGAAAAACACCAAATGTCTTTAAGTCATGCTTTACCAAGTATAGAAGGACATAATCTTATGCTTTACTGAACTGAGGCTTATGAGTGATCACTTTATTCATGGATCTTTAAATGAAAGAGTGGGAACAATAAATTAGTAGCTTATTCTATATCTATTTATTTTTAAAGTCTTCTAGTCAGCTGTTGTTATTTTTACAACATGATATTTATATGCTTTCTTTGCCATTTAAAATAAAATTAAAACCCAAGATCCTGCTTTAAAGGCTTTCTCTGCTTGTTGGACTGAACTAGATATTTTACTTAGTGGTAAATTTTGTTTCAAAAATACAGTCGACTTGTTGGAGTCAGTTATTTGTTGCTTTTCTTTGCATCTGGTTAGGTAAAATACCGGGAAGAATATGACAAGTTTAAAGCACTGTACACATTACCCAGGGGTGTTGAGGATGACCCTAATACAGCAAGGTGCCTTAGAGTTGGGAAGCTTAATATTGATGTAAGTGTTGTTTTCTGATTTGTCTTTTCCTGATAAAACCATACTTATCTCAGAAGAGGCTACTCAAAGAATCCACATGCCTTCATTCAGATGCCATTTTCCTACATGCATTTGGCAGTGTTCAGTATTTGCTGAATTCTGTCATAAATTTATGAATGTCTTTTCAAGCTTGTGACTCAACTGTTAAACTGCCTGCATGGCTAAACCTTTAGTGTAACATGTTTATGTATAAAATGCAGCACCAAATGGTCTACCTCCTTTAAACATGTGCACGCAATGAAAATTTGATAAAGCATTGTGAAATTGTTAAGATATGGCAAATTATTTTTAGAGCAGGCAAGATGTAAATTTCAGTCATAGCCTAAGTGATTGATCTCCCACCAACATTCCATGAAAATAATAATTCTGCTTCAAATTTATCAACACTTAATACTTCAGATTATTTGTCAGCATTATTAATATACTGGTTTAACTCTGCAGCGTCTGTACAAGGAAGTCTATGAAAAGAATAAAGCCAAAGTCCACATTATTCCAGACATGGTAGACATAATTTCTGCTAAGGATGCACAGAAGAAAATCAGTGAAATCGATTACCGCACACATCTCCATGACTGGATCTGTCTACCCGATCTTCAAATCAATGCCCATGTTCGGAAAGTAACTGATCAAGTCAGTGATGTAAGTTCACAAAGAATGTGTTTGTGGCTCACTTATTGAAGAGATTCTTGCCTTTATGCTCTATTAGAGGAAATGACTTAGCAAAAACTCAGAGCTCTCTGAAGTTGACACTTCTGACAATCTGTTACATTATGCAGTGCTAAACAGCATCTGTATCATGTTTTTGTAACACTTAAGTGCATAGTTGATGTGGCTTAATACGTGTAATTTCAGTGTTGTCAGTGTAGGCATTGGGTCATAACATTGCAGTTGTATAGATTCAGCCATCCCTGCCTATAAAATGTCTTTTATTATTTGGTTGCGTAAGGTGTGGAAACTTCGGAAGTTTGAGAAGATCCTGGTGGTGTAATGATTCCATGCACTTGCCTTGCATAGGTCAGTGCAGTAGACCAGCAATGATCTATCAGTAAGTCATTGCCCAGTAGGATATGCAAGTAGGTTTTTTTAATAATTATTGGGTTTTTAAATTTATTGACCAAATAGAAGCAATGAAGAGAAATTATTTAAATTCCAAATGAAATTGTTTTGATTTTCTCAAACAAACAAACAAAAGTAAAAATACTGGATGTTTTACTTGCCATCTTTTGACAGTTGTGTTTCAGACTGATTTAGCAAAAAGGGATTAAATCTTAGTGGAAGTCTTACAGATTGTTGCTTTGCTCTGATACATTAGGTGGTATACAAGGATGACCTTAACTGGCTGAAAGGCATTGGCTGCTTTGTTTGGGACACTCCTGAAATTCTCCATGCCAAACATGCCTACGATCTTCGCAATGATGTGAGTGGATACACTGGTTTTACTTCTAGGTTTTTTCACACCACTGTATTAAAAGGATGGAGTAGCTTTATACTACCCTAGATATAATCTGGAAAATGTTCTCTATCCTTGTCTACTGAAGTATTCATTAAATAGTCATAAATGGTTATTTAAACCTTACTGCTCTAGAAGTATATATTGTCAGGATACGTCCCATTCAAGAAGGCATAAACATATTTTTTAATACGTGTCTTCTCAGAAAAGCACTTAACATAGTAATACTTCATTCAGAACCCTTGAAGTAAAGCAGAAGTGATGCAGAATTATTTTTTCCTCTCAAGATCTTAGGACATGTCCTTAATTTACGACTAAGCCATTTGAATGGGAGAATAACCATTCTGGGTTTTGAGAATGTATGTCCCTTCCCAAATCCTGTATCAGAAGTATGTTGGATCTTTATCATATGGTACATATGCCTATTCTATGAATGAATATTGACATTTTCTAATATTCCTTGATAAAACTTATCTACTGTTCTTATCTAGTAAGGTGCCATGTTCATTTATTCAGCCAGAATTTCAATACACTTTCTCTTTAAATGCTGGTTCACTAACAGAATAGTTCATTAATAAAATAAGTAGTGAATATAGTAAATATAATAATACATTCCATTAACAATGACTAGCCTTACTAATTAAAGCTCTGAATTTCTCTTAACAGATTAAGTACAAATCTAAGGCAGAAAAGATGAAGAATGACTACACTGTGGTCACAGACACTCCTGTCTACGTCCAGAATGTTCTCAGTGGCTTGAATTCAAGTGAAGTAAGTGTTTGTATCGCCCTTCACCCCCATATTGTATATGCCATACCTCACAAGTTCTAGAAATGGGATTTTTATAATTTTTTTAATAATTTAATCATTGCTGGTTATGTGCAACTCACTGCCTATGCCTTTATAAAGATATGAGAACACAATCACTAAAATCGTTAATTGCCTGAATCAAAAAAACGCATCCAGTTTTTTAGGAGAAATTGCTGTATGTGTTCAAACAATATATTCTGCGAGAAACATCAGAATTATGAATCTCTTCTAATTGCTTTTTCTTTTTTCTCAGGCTGTCTATCGTAGTGAATATCTGCACAACGTTAAAGGCAAAATGATTCCCACTGATAAAACAGTAGATTTGGAGCGGGCGTATCATGCAAACAAAATACAGAGTGAAGTAAGTATAAAACTTTCGGGTTCACAGGGTTTCTGATATCCAGAAAGCAAATTCTTTAAAAGTTAATGCCTGTATTCAGCTTTTCAGATAAAGAAGGTAGATTTCATTGGTCTAAAATGAAAGTGGGGAAATGTCTTCATTTAACCTACAAGTATGTGTTATAATGCAGACATGGGGGAAATCATTTGCCAGTTGCAATGAAAGATTTCCTGTATAGCCAATGAATACTCTCAAATATTACACACAGTAGTCACAAACTCTCTCTTTCTCTCTCCTGTTGCAGAATTTGTATCGCTGGGCTGGTGTGAATGCCCTGCCTACTGGATACAGCCTTCCCACAGACACCCCCAGCTTTCAGCATGCTAAACATGTCCAATACATTGGAAGTGATGTAAGTCATGTACTAAGTCCTTCCACAACATGAGTTGCAAGGGAATATGTGATGCCTATCCTCTATGAGCACACAATTGTTTGAGACACTTATTTCTCAGATATGAGACTGCTTTTCAGAGAGCAACAAGAGTGGGGTAGTTTCATGTGGATGCCTGAGCCAGGAACTGAAGGTGACCATAACATAGGCAGTGACCTCATCATCTGGAGGGAAGTCCCACTGTACCTGAATGGGGTGGACAGAGCAGGGTGCTGGTAGCATCAACAGTCCCAGACAACGGGAGGAACCAGGGCCAAGGTCCACCCAGGGGGTTCCAGTCAGGAGCTGTGGGAAACAGGGCAAAGATTGGAGACAAGCTATCTACCACAATAGGTCCAAGGTAAATCCAGGAGACAGGGCTAGAACCAAGTTACTGACAACACAGGACCAATAATGTTTGCCTTAGCAGAATTTAAATGTTAACAAACCCCATAATTACCTGAAGCAATTACTATCAAAATATAAATTTCCTCAGGCAAATGCAAATACCTTATTAGATGTAAGAGAAATTTAAAACATTATTAATCTTGGGCTGCATGATAAAGGTAAAAATGATGATGTGTATTTAACTCTGATATAGCTATATCTCACTTGCTTATCTCTAAAAATCTGACTCTCTATACTTCACAAATTCCTAGCAAAACTGCAGTATAATTAGAATCATGATCAAATGTAGTTTCTATATGTTTTGTTCTTTTTTCCACTTTATAGTTGAAATATAAAGAAGCCTATGAACACATGAAAGCTAAAGGCTATACTCTGGGACCTAACGATGTTGGGTTTGAAAATGTGAAGAAAGTGAATCAAGTCATTAATGAGGTATGGTAAATATGTGTATTTGCTTATGTTGTATTTGTAGTGACCAAAATACGAGTGATGAGAGTTGTAGGATCCCTGTTCTTTGAGGCTTTTAAGAGCTGTGTAGGCAGATATCCATCAAGAAGGTCAAGGGATCATTGATTCAGGCTTGGAGTCAGGCTGTATGGCTTTTTAAGGTATTTGATAGCTTTAACTTTACGTAATTGTGTAAAACTGTTACCATAATATAAAATCAGTTGCAGCCTTATTTTATTAACTGATCTGCTGCTACTTCATTAAAGTTGCATAGAGATTATTATATCTGTATGACACTGGGTCTCAATAGTTTTAGATTTTTATATATATGTACTCAGTTCTTTGATCATTGGCTTCAATAGGATGAAAATTAAACATCAAAGAATTCAGGTCTCAGGTTTTCTATGTATTAAAGATGCTGCTATAAAAAAACAACTGTGGAATATCTTTGCCTGTTAGGAAATAGTATGTTTGCTCCCTTTTCTCTGGTAGTTATGCAATATCCAGCAAAAACCCCTGCCCTTATAAGAGAGATGCTTACAGTCTGCCAAACTGTTTGCCATTTTAAGTTTTTAAAATGTAGAATGCTGTCTTCTTTGATACAGAGGTTGTATCGGGCAACATACCACAAGTACAAGGATAAGATTCATACCACTCCAGACACACCAGAAATCCGTCAAGTCAGAGCAACACAGGAAGCTGTCAGCTATGTATGTATCTTTCTAACACAACCAGAAGAGATTTAGAATATTCAGCATGACCAAACATGAAATGCTGTTTTTTCTTTGTCTTTCAGCTGATCTACAAGTCAGATTTCTTTAGGATGCAGGGACACTTGATTTCTTTGCCATACACTCCCCAGGTGTTGCACTGCCGCTATGTTGGGGACATCACAAGTGATGTAAGCAACTTCTTTTAAGATACCTGCTATTTGAATACAACACACCTAATGCTTTTATACTGAGAGTGGCATTTGACTTCTATCATTTGTATTCTCTTCTGCAATAGATAAATGCTTTGTCACTGTGTTTAGAGACTGATTAATGAAATTATCCTAAAAGTTAACTTTGGATTTTTCTTTTTATAATTGCCTCAGAATAAATACAAAGAAGATCTGAAGTGGTTGAAGGGCTTGGGTTGCTTCCTGTATGATACTCCTGATATGGTTCGTGCTCGTCATCTGCGTAAGCTTTGGGTAAGATTTTGTTTCTGAGAACCATGTATAACAATAATTGATTTATTTACATGCATGCTATGTACTTCCAGGAAGTATATAAAAATGAATAAAGACTTATGACAGAATTTCTTACCATAAAGCTACTTAGTTGTTTCAAAGCACTGTTAGGTTACACTGTAAAATTTTCCTTACTACCAAGAATAATAAAAGCTTCCTAAGTAAAATAGTGGTTTTCTTCTTCCAGTCTAATTATATATACACTGATACTGCAAAGAAGATGTGGGCTAAATGCAACATAGTATTGGATACTCCTGGGTACAGAGCGGTTCAGGAACTAAAAACTCATCTGAGTGAAGTAAGTTCTGTATTATTTTTGCACATCTTTGTTAGCTATAATTAAGCTCAGCCCCCCCCACTGTTTTTTTGAAATACGTTAGGTGTTCTAATTGCAAAGCTGTGATTGTTCAGCTGCTAAATGCAACAGGAATTAATTCATGGACCTGTCTCTTTCCAGCTGGTTTATAGAGCTGCAGGCAAGGAGCTGAAGACAAAATACACTTCCATCCTTGATACACCCGACTTCTTGAGAGCCAAGCAAGGACAAAAAATACAGAGCCAGGTGAAAAATTTGTACTGATAAAAAAAAAAAACCAAAACCAAAACAACAAAACAGTCAGGGTATCCCTCTTAATATACTGTTAAAGTACAGCAAATCTTTCCAGGACATTTCAAAGCAATGTAGAATTACTAGAAAGGACATTTATAATGACTGTTCCTCATTTTTATGTGGCTATAAATTTTCGTTGACCATGTGTCTATAATGGACATGTTCTGCTTTGTCTATCAGAAATACAGCACTGAACTCTGGTTCAAATTCTCTAAACCTCTGACTTCATTAAAGGCATAAATATTTTTATTGATCTGCCTTTATTCATCATAATTTGTTTATTCATATAGTAGCTCATTATCTGACTTACTGGCTACAAACTTTGTAGAATTTTTAAAGTTGCAGAACAAAATGAAGATACTCACCAGAGAAAAGCAGACCTTATGGATGCTTTTATCTAAAGCTAGGTCTGAATGTAGGGCAGAGGGGTCATTAACGTCGCATGTATCTGTCTTCTTGGTTTGTGAGCATGTTACTGGCAGTTACGAAGCACCAAGAATACTGATAGAGAAAGGTGAACTGAGATAGTATGGAAAAGGAAAGGGCACAATATTTCTTCCTGAAATAAATTATGTGGTCATGTACATATTGTGAATTTACAGGCATTTTTCAGAGAGATAAGGTAAAACTTAATTAAAATGATTTTTTGTTTTTTGGGGTTTTGTTTGTTTGTTTGGTTGGTTTTGTGTTGGTTTTTTTTGTTGTTGTTGGTGGTGTTCTTTTTGGATTTTTCTTGCTGCAGTACTTGTATGTGGAACTTGCCACAAAAGAGAGACCCTATCATCATGCTGATGGTCAGACACCAACCTTTACACATGCTAGGAATATAAAGGACATGGTCAGTGAGGTAAGATATTTGGATTTTTTTTGTTTGGTACCACTATGCTCAACTGTTTAGAAGTTCTATTTCTAATTTCAAGGCTTAAATCTGTTTATCCTTTATTTAGTTTTCTGTCTCTTATGCTTAAGTTCCACATTTCCTTCTTTAGTTGTGGTAAGACATTACCCTTTTTTAACATGTTTTAGTATTTTATAAGATACCTGCTTCTAAGTGCTTGTTTGTAGAATCTGAGGTACACTGGCTGCAAGACCAGGAAGACCTAGAAAAAGCTGACCAGCTGAGCTTGTTTCCCAAAGTTTTGACAGAAGCGCTTTGCAAGAATGACTTTGTGCACGCAGTGTAGTGCCCCTGGGTGTTACTGTAACACCAGATTAACAAATACTTCTAATATTAAAAATATAACTTTTTCCTTTTGCTGTCTTTCTTAGAAAAAGTATAAAACCCAGTATGAGAAGATGAAGGACAAATACACGCCTGTCCCTGACACACCAGTCTTGATCAGAGCCAAGAGAGCGTACCTGAATGCCAGTGATGTACGTAGTCCATGAACACTTCCACTGCTGCTTTTTTTGGTTTCTTTACAAAAAGAACAGAAAAAGAATCAAAGGAGAGCAAGCATGCAAAGCGTAGGATATCTCACTGTGGGTCATCAACTGGGTCGCCCCATTTGCATGTACATTTCCATTTGATATTACAGAGATTATTGTGTTTTTACTTGATGCCACTGAAATGCCTTTTTTCGTTTATTGTAATTAATTTTCATTTTCTATTGCACTGCAGTGTGGTTTACAAAAAGAAGGAATAGATTTAAAGTAATTTGCTTACACATGAAATCTCCAAATAATGCAGATTGGATTGAAATGATAGATGCTGGAGCTAGGATAGAATGTCTTTTTTCAGATATTTTCATCTCAGATTTGTATTAGAAGTAAACTTGCACGTCACTGAGAATGTGCTCATTTTTAAATTTAGAAGTAGATTAGTGAGAAAAATTATCTGCATATTAGGTTATTAAGGTGAAATTGATCTTTCCTTCAAACATGTAGTAATGATCTGATTTAAGGCAGTGGCTAAATATACTCATTCATGAGATCTTTGCTATGTATTTCAGATTGCGTGTTGTATTCTGAAAGAATATGTGCTAGGCTGGTGTTTCGTTCTAGTGATTAGTCTTACTTCTCTCTTAAGAATGATTTTTAAATACTGCACAGGAGCATCCCAGTTCTTTTGCATGCCTGAATTTCTCCTCTAAGAAAGTCTTTCTTCAAGATAGGACTTGTAGGATAAGGAGGTTTTTAAGGCCAAAAGCAGCACGTTCGCTGTTCTAGAGAGTAGTCCCATGATACATGGATAATTTTTAACTTGGTCTTCAGTCTGAAAGTGAAACCCATGAAATGTTGCTTTAGCTGTACTGACTCTTTTTCTCTCTAATTTTCACCATAAATCTTGTTCAAATTACAATTGATAGTAGGCAATTGAAGCTTCTTAGCAATATAATATATTGTTTTCTATGTTATTTTTCTTACCAGTTGCGCTACAAAGAAACCTTTGAGAATACTAAGGGCAAATACCACACAGTGAAAGACGCTTTGAATATAGTCTATCATCGAAAGGTCACCGATGATATTAGCAGCGTATGTATCCAACATTTTCATTCCTAATTAGTGTTTGTCATTTAATAACCTAGAATATGCCATTTATGTGTGGCAAATAATTATGAAATATGTTCAGCATTGTTAATACTAACTTCTATGAAATATTGTACACTTAATTGCCTTTGATATTACAAAGGTGAATGTAAGTTAATCTCATTTCCACTGGTTTAGTTCTGATGTTTTAGAAAAAGAATCATCTTGAAACTGCATGGTCTAGTGTGTTCTGTCCTCAAATTGTTTTTCCTTCATTCTTCAATTTTCTTTGTAGGTGAAATACAAGGAAAATTACATGAGCCAGTTAGGAATTTGGAGATCGATCCCAGACCGGCCAGAGCACTTCCATCATCGCATAGTCACGGATGCTATTAGTGATGTGAGTTCACATACTTCCCAGATGAGAAATATTGAAAGTTATAAGTAGGTTTCCAAAATGAAAGCCAACTCTTATTTCTTAAGAAAGAGAAGGCAGCTGAATTCTTTTAAGTGATTCATACTTTCACCAGGTGGTTCTGTGAAATGAAGGAGCAAATCAGATGGCCCGTCTCCCTTTGATATTACCAGAGTAGTCTTAATGCATTTCATTCGTGTTTGCTTAGATTTGTTTGTTAACCCTTTAACAATTGTACACATCTGTACATATACAATAACTCTTTAATTGTACAAGAACAAATGTTTTTTAATTCACACAGGAACTCCAGTAGATAATGATAGGTTAGGAATGTGAATAATCCTAGTCCATCAGAAAAGTATGAGTAACTGTAATGTATTTTACAATGAAATAATTATGGATGTAGCTCTGTTTGCTGCACCTTGTGTTGAGATGCCATTTCAGCATTGTTCAGCTGTCACTTGGTGCCACTTAAAACTGAATCCTTTTACTTCTTTTCTAAAGGTTAAATACAAGGAAGACTTAGCATGGCTCAGAGGCATTGGCTGTTATGTGTGGGATACTCCGAGTTTTGCTCTGGCAGAAAAGAATAAGGTGCTCTACAGTGGGGTAAGTAAAAAAGTCTGAATTGTTACTAAATGTTTTTTGATGTTTGCTTATTATTGTAGATATAATTTTTCACAGGAGAATCCAGTTCTGGCCTAGATGTTGATATGTTCTACTTAGGGTAGAACTTAAGACATAGCATCAAAAATTTCACTAAAAGAAAACAGTATAAAAGAAAACAGAGGCAAAATGATCTTTTACTTACCCCCTCTGTTCTTTGCAAAGCTATCAGTTCCATAGTAATTTTTCTAGTGATTCTAAGTCTAACTTTAGAATGATGATCTGAAATTTCCGTTGCTTTCTTGATGTAATAGTTCCATTCTGCAAACTACAACATTTACAACTTATTTTTTTTTGTAGATATGCAAAACACACATACGCAATAATTCTACTATAGTTTTGCTGCAGGTTGTTTCTAAATCATACGTTTTCATTGCTTTCCCCTTCTTCGGATTAACATTGGAATGGGTTTTTCTGTTTGTTTGTTTGCTTGTTTTTCCTCCAGTGTAAGTACAAGGAGATGTTTGAGAAGACTAAGTCTCATTTTAAGTATGTAGCTGACTCTCCAATTAACGAGCATTTTAAATATGCAACTCAGTTGGTGGATGCGGTAAGTGTTACATATTTCCATAGAGTCTCATACTGACATAGTAGGTGGGTATATGTCAATACCAAGCTAAAAGTTGATATTCCTTATGAAATTTTACATAAAATATATTCAGGCTTAAAGGTGTTTTAAGGTCAGACTAAAACCATGAAAGACAAGGTTGTTCTTAGTGTCTGTCTGAGTGTTAGGACAGGGCAGGTTTACAGTCCCTAAAATGTGAAATCCCGACCCCTGTTCCATTACTTTGTCATTGCAAAGAAACTTCTCCTTTGTTGACAGGTAAGTAAATGCTAATGTAAATAATGCTGCTTGCCTAGTAACACTGATTGTCATGTGAAAAAGGTATAGAGAGAATTACAACTTCTTTCCTGAAATGTTAAAAAAAAAAACTTCATCAGTGTTAGGAAGATAATATTATGTCTGAAGTTACCACATCTCTGTTTCATTTTGGATATTTTGCCTTGAATTCTACCACTCTACTACTTACTTTTTCTTACTTTTCTCCTGTAGTGCTAAAGAATCAGTAAACACAACATAGCAGCAAAAGGGGTTAATGAATGCCCCTGTGATTAAGATTAAGATCACCAATGGAGTTTCTAGAAGTAGTGTGGTACTCCCACAGGACAAAGCCCATTGAAAAGCATGGTGTTCTAGGTGAATTCTCATCAGCTTGGAGTTGGCATACCATGCCAGACTCTGATACTTTTCATTAAAGCAGTGTATAATTAGACTCTCGCATCTTGATATTTTATTCTTTTTCACCAAATATTATGTTAAATTGTTTACCTGTCAGTGAATGCATTACAGTATTACCTGTTCTAGGTAAGAAAAACTGTTTCACAACAGATACTATTCCAGTACCATTGCTACAATTTCATACTCCATTTGATAAGCAGTGAATTGGAGTTTGTTATGGAAGATTGTTAGTATTCGGTCTTCTTATTGTTTGGTAGAGCAAATAAGGAAAAACTTAATATGAAAAGCATAAATGAGTAAAATTTTAGCAATGGGGGGCTCCATAAGTTGAAAGGAACTTACCTAAATGTCTTCTGTTATGTAAGTGATGGGTTTTGTGATGAGAGATTATAGGTTTTTCCTACAAAATGTCTGATGATAGTAGAACATTATATTTTATTCTTGCATCTCATTGTGTTCTCTTTATACTCAGATCAAGAATCTAGTTCCACACAGGGTCGCTTCTGCAATTATTTTTCCTGAAAAAATAAGTCATAAAATGGCTTATTGAAGAGTGACAGTGATAGAATATAGGTATCCTTAAACTGTAGAGTAGGCCTTCTAGTGGAAATTGAGAAATGCATATACTATTTGGAGATATTTCCTCTCTGTGTTGTTGGGTTGGTTGGTTGGTTGATTTGTTTTATATATATATTTTTCTCTTTTGGAGATGAACTTCAATCCCAGCCTTTAAATAGTCCATGTAAAGAGATTTCAATGGTTAGAACTGTAATCTCTTTGTGTCTTCACTTTTAATTTGTTACAACATATTATGTTCTTCTGAGCAGAAGTTATATAAAGCTGCCTATGAGAAGCTCAAGGATAAGTACAGCGTTATTGTGGATGATCCTAAGAACCTCCTGGCCAAGTGGGGGACTACATTGAGCAGTCAGGTACTATAGGAGCACTAGCCAATGCTGCCAGAATGTGCCTGGTTCACTCACAGCTACTCTGTCTGTGTGAAATGTCTATAGCTAGCAGTATCATAGTTTTCACCTGTGATGTTGTGATGTTTTAGTTCGGTTGAACAGACAATCTTTCTTTGCTACCCAAAAAGAATTAGTACTTTTTGAGTGAGCTGATTTCTACTGTATGTACTTTGATATATTGTGCATCAATTGACATCAGAAATGTAATGCCTCTTAAAGTCATTGGAGAGGTTTTAAAAAATAAATACACTATCATGCATCTATTTTTTATTACCTCTCTTTTAATGACTTTTACAAACATTATCTTCTTACTCATATCTAGATAAAGCAACAGTGACATATTTGGCCTTTGAGTGCCCTTACATTAATCTAAAATTTACTCTTTTCTCCCCAAAATAACTTTTGCAATTTCCTTAATGGGATAGTTTGCAAATCTTTTAATATACACTCTTGACATTAATTACATAGATGTAAGTTGTATGCACATCTGTAGTACATACATATAGTACCTTGCCTAAATCTCTCCACTCTCGAAGTGTCTGGGATCTAGAGCTGTGTTGTTGTTCGTGGTGTTCACAAGTCTCTTTTGTGTTTCGTTGCCATTTGCACTCTGCCTGACCATTTGCATGTTCATCTGAATTGATTTCATGTTATGATGTGTTTTTTGTATGTAATTATATACAAATTTATATTTTGTCTGTTGTATTCCTGTTCCAAAAACATGGTTTTATTTTCTGATGCAAGATAGAGCATCAAAGTTCTTTATTAAAAATGTGTTCTAGCATCTTCCACCTGCCATCAGGCTGTCTATAATGCATTACCATTCTCGCTGTACAGTTTGTTCTCACTGAATTCTGTGAAAACAGTTTTAGAGTCCTGAGTAGGGCAAGATGATATCTAAGAAAGACATTATCAAGACACAAATCCTGTTATCAAAGCCTTTAAAATATCCTGGCATTATGATATATTCAGTGGATGTTTTCATCTTCTATTTTGTAAGATGCTTTACATTTCTGTTCATTGTAATTAATATTTTAAAATGAGATATTGTCCAGTTATGAATTTTAAAAGTCACTGGTCTACCGAGATTGCTTTTTTAGCTCAATCCTGGAAATACAGAATAGAAGTGAAGCTTGAAATAAGCATAAAATTAGTCACATGAATAGATAAGCAGCTTCTTAGAGAAATTAGGGATTTGCAAAGTTTCGTTTATCGTGCATATTCAGCTTTCATTGGCGTTGGTGGAAGGATTTTGCAATTTTAGGTATGAATATAAACCTATCTTTTGAAGATGTTTTGTCTTGGTTTGTGTGGTTAACATACACTGTTTCCCAATCACCAGGTTGCATACAAAAAGGACTATGAAAAGAAGAAAGACAAGTATACGATGGTTGTAGATACTCCAGAACACTTAAGGACTACAAAAGTCAACAAACAGATTAGTGATGTAAGTGTGGTCAGTCCATCTCGCGCATACCTCCTTCTCTCATACCTTCGAAGAGTGATAATTAACAAGATGGCATTTTCAGTAGTCCATTTTACAGTGTTTCTCATCTTGATTTTTTTTCAATCTTGACATGAAGACTGTCAAGAAATAATATAATCTATAATTAATATCTTCAGATTATTTACAAGTTGGAATACAACAAAGCGAAGCCGAGAGGCTATACTACAATCCATGATACACCTATGTTACTGCATGTGCGCAAGGTCAAGGACAGAATAAGTGATGTAAGTAAATCATCCTTGTCCATGGTGTCAAAAAGACACATAATTAACTTTTTACTTTGATCTGCAATGTTTATAACTCATAAGTAACACTGTCATTAAAAAATAGCTTCTTGTTTGAGTGTATTGTGTTTATTTGCATGAAAACTCTCTATGTATTCAATGCTTTTTCAAAACACACAGCAAAGTATGAAAGTATTCAGGAAGTTTTTCGTGTAATGTTCTTCTGTAGATCCTGGAACATTTTTGATGGGGTAGAACAGTCATCACCAGTAATAAAAGCCATCAGCAAGAGCTGGTATCTAGTTAAAGTATGGATTTGGGGAGTTTGTTTCTGGGTTTTCTTCCTCTATTGGCCAGTGGCTTTTGTGGAGCCTTGTAGAAGTTTCTTAATACATTATTGTGTTTATTCATTTCTTCTATGGATACTATGAATATGTAAGGTAAATATTCTAAAATAAATATGTGTTTTGATTATGGGGCAGTGGAAGGCTAAGAAGAGAGAGAAAGGAAGATGAAGTGGGGAGAATAATATCATAGGATTTGGGGGTCCTGGTCCTAATTCCTCCTCCTACTCAGGCTTTCTCTCTGACATTTGTGGTGTTGTTTCTTGGATATCCGTAAATAAAATGAGGATACTAGCACTTCTGTAACTCAGTATAGTTACCATGAGAATAAGTACTACAATCAGTGTGAAAGTTATTCACTTATGCTACCTGGATGAGCTATATAATGAGCCAATCTAGGAGGAAAAAATAATATATTGTCCAGATACTAAGGTGGATCATTAAGAGACAAAGATGACCAAAAGTGAACTGTGAATTAAAGTACATTTTTTCAGTTCCAAACTGAATGCTGAATTTGGTATTCTATAAAAGAATTTTCAAAAAGCAATGATTGTGCCTATCAGAAGATAATTTCTTTTTTAAAGCATTTCTGTTCGGTGCCAAAAACTACAAAAGGGCGGAATTACTAGGCCAGTGACATTTACAGGACCAAATTTATTCAGATTTTGCCAATTCGTTCAGGCGGAATTCATGTGCAGGCTTTGCTAAATCTTTGTGCTTCATAGTGAGTTATACCTGCTACATTTTCTATTAAGAGAGAACTGCAGCTGAAGGCAGATGGTTCATACTAAGTTGTATTGTTATAATTTCTTTTTCTTTTGTGAAGATTTTATCTTGTCATAAGCGGTTTTTAATATTATATTTTTCATATTCTGATACTTTTCTTGTTGATGATATTATCTTTGTGAACATTTTCTGTTTGTTTTTCTTTAGCTGAAATACAAAGAAATGTATGAGAGGAATAAATCTCACTGCAATGTCGTAGCAGATTCAGTTCATATTAAGACTCCCAGGCATGCTTACAAGCTAAACAGCAATGTGAGTTCAGCTTTATTAATACTTTAATTTTATTTTGGATTGTGTTTGAGACTGGTAACGGAGACCATAAGAAATTGTTTTAGTTCTATTGAATTTTTTTGAGCTTGGACATTACTTCTAATTCTTATGCTGCTTGAATAAAATATATTTTGTTTTATTTCATACTAAAGGGTGCACTCATGCAAGTTGCTCCTTGGGGTCACTTGAGGTCTTTGTATGTCACACATCTGTTGTTCTTCTAGTCCCCCTCCATTTCCCTGACAGACTTAACTGCCCCAGAAAGTCTCTGTGATCTTTTTTGTAGACTAAGTAAGAGCTTCATGGGAAGCACTTCAATGTTTTCTATTATTGGTGGCCCAACACCCACTTCAGTAGGCAAGGAATTGAAAACACTAACTTTCTTCAAAGTCTTGACATCTTTTCAGTTATTCATATTCCTTGCTCCACTTCACAGTGGAAAAACTGGAGTAAATGGACTCCCCCCAGATTGTACATGATTCACAGGAAAACCTTGGTTGGATGGAGATGCATTTTCTTACCTCTTCTCTCTTTAATTGGTACAGACTGAAAGAGAATTTGTATCTGTATGAGTGTCATGTGTAAAGTACACAACTTCCAATTAACTTCCTTTTTTCTTGTTGTTTCACTATAAACAGCTAGATTATAAAAAGCAATATGAAGCAGCCAAGGCTCATTGGCACTGGATTTCTGATAGGCCTGACTTTGTTCAAGCAGCCAAGTCGTCTCTGCAACAGAGTGATGTAAGAAAATCAGAACAAACTGAATACTTTGTTTCACCACGTCTCATGTTTGTAATAATAGTAAAAGTAGAAGATTTGAGACTCTCTTTTATGTTTTATTTTTTCTTCCTGCAGTATGAGTACAAACTGGACCGGGAAATCCTAAAGGGATGTAAACTCTCTGTGACAGATGATAAAAACACTGTATTGGCCTTAAATAATGCCATCTTGGCGAGTGATGTAAGTACTTGAAACAGTCTTTTTTTGTTCTACTAGAACTTTACTTACTATATAAGCTACTTTATTGGAAATACGGTTGGATTAAGAATGAAGATTTGAAAAGTTGTTCTCAGTCTCACTTCGTTATTTGATTTGACTTATTTCATTAACGAATTGGCAAAATCTGAATAAATTTGGTCCTGTAAATGTCACTGGCCTAGTTCATGGATTAAATAAGTACTCAAAGTTAGCATTGCCTGAGCACCCTAGACCTTTGGTATATCTCCGCATTCCTGTTATTGAAATGAAAATGCTGTGGAGAAAACAACAAAAAAAGCTGCACATGTAACTTGTGCATAACACAAAGTATCTTTAATAATTACTAACAATATATTAGTAGTCAATATTCGATATACTACTATTAATAAAATTCCAAGTGAAACCCATAGGAATATATAGACTGGAATGAATTTATCTTGGAAAATATCAAAATATGGAATTTTCTGCAAATTTTTGCACTAGGAAGCAGGCACATCAGAATTTCTTTTTCAATTGCCACAAGACAAAATACACATTGTTTAAAATGATATCTTTTCTTCTCACTAGATAAAATACAAAGAGAAGCACAATAAAGCTCGAGGGTCATACCTTGTGGTTCCAGATACACCTCAGATCCTTCTGGCTAAGAATGTCAGCTCTCTTGTGTCTGAGGTAAAATACCAGGGAGTTATTTGTTCATTTTAAGTATACCCTGCTAATATGGGGGGCAGGAGAGCGGGACTTGCAATGCTTTTTTGTACCTATTTTTATTCTGTGCTTTCAGAACAAATACAAAGAACACAGCAAGAAGCAGCTTCCACATGGGTCTTACACAACCCTGCCAGAGACACGAGACACTGCTCATGTGAAAGAGGTGACCAAGAATGTCAGTGAGGTGAGTAACTACACTGATAACAATTTATGGTGAGATTATTACCTGCTGCCTATAATTGATTAGACACTTGCATGATTTAGTATATATGCAAGACATTCAGAGTCTCATAATAAAATGCCAAGGAGTCAGAAAAGATTAATTCTGGCTAGAATGAGACTTTAACTTTAGAGCTAAACACGTTTTATTGGGATTCTGTTGAAATACTCTGGAGAAAAGTGGTGGGTTGGAGTACTAGTGGGTGCCCTTCATTCAGATTTTATTTTTCATAGAACAGAATTTAAGTACAAATCATTATTTCCAAATAGCAAGCTTTTGTAATCTGAAGTGCAAATTATGACCAACATAAAAAAAGCTGGAGACCACACGTTTTGAGACTTGAGGAGTCTGTATTTTGTCTGTCTTAACAATTTCAGCGTGCTTATTTCCAAGTTTTAGTAGTATTTGCCTCCATGTGAAATTAAAAAAATCACACCTGACCCTTTTTGTTCTTAACAGACAAACTATAAAAAGAAGTTTGTCAAGGAGAAAGGCAAATCTAATTATTCTGTCATGCTGGAGCCTCCTGAAGTGAAACATGCCATGGAAGTTGCTAAAAAACAGAGTACAGTAAGTTTGTCTTGTCTTTTCATAAATTAAGTAGCTTGTGTAAGCAAATTCAATCAATATCAGCTGGCAAAAACAAAAGTTCACATACTCTCGGATTTCCTCCCAGCCTCCACGTTCAGGTGTAATTTTGAAAGATAATGGTGCAACTATTTACGAATGTAAAATTGCACTGAAATAAAGGATTTCTTCCCAAATCATATTTCTATTTAATCACATGGTAGGATTTAAAGCAAGCTAGTGCAAATCACATCTAAGAATTTTTTTCATTCCTTCAAATACAGACAGAATTGCATATGCTTAATTCTTCATTTGTAGGCAGCTTGCAAAAAAGTTTCCAAAATCCATTGCTTGTGAAATTATTTAAAAAAACAAACCACAAACATACAAACCCCATGCATTTTCCCAGCAACATTGCTGTGTCCTTAATAGATATATTCTTCATGAACAAACCTCAGTAATTTTCTTTCCTCGTTCTATCATCATGGATTAGATTGAATACAAGAAAGATGCCAAGTCAAAGCTCCACTATACACCTATTGCAGATCGACCAGATATTAAGAAAGCAACTCAGGCTGCCAAGTTAATTAGTGATGTAAGTGTTTTGTAAGTCTTCTGTATAATTTCTTATCAGTAATTTTACTACTAAAACCAGTGTCCATGAAATAATTAAAAGGGAATGTTGTCAAGACTAAACTATACTTTTTTTCTTTGTTAGATTGAATATAAAAAGCGTAGAGAAGCCGGCATTGGTGTAAGCATGCTGGGACGCCCAGATATTGAACTGGCAAAGGAGGTGTCCAAACTAACTAGCCAGGTAATAATAAAAAGTTAGTTAAACTTTGAAGCACTGAGAGAAATGCAATGTGGTGTTAACTTACAGAGTAATGTTAATGTGATAGCTGAAATTATTTCTAAATTAGAGAATAAGGGAATATTTTAAAGGGAATGTGTTAAACAAAAAATTAAATACCAATACAAAGTATTTCTTTTTTAAATAAACTTTTCTACTGACTTAGTAAATATCAGTAACAGAGTTGTAGAATCTCCTTAAAATGACGCCATGACAAGATCTTTTAAATACTAAGGCTGAGGTGTTAGCCATGTTATCTTTGTTTTTCAGCTTTTCTGTTTATTGACTTTAGAAGAAGCAGCCTTTTCCCTAACTCTTATTATCCATCCTTTATGAGATGGACATTCGCCCTCATTCTTTCTACTTTGTGCCTTTAAAAGAATCTTCTGGCTTCTGAAGTTAATATGTTATATTAACAGAAGTTTGCTTACTTCTATACAATGGTCACGTTCTCCAGACAGTCCAAAGTACACACTTGCTATTTTTTGTGACAATTTTTTCTGCCAGGACCTCAGTTCAACTTGATTCTTTCTCAACACTTCATGTTTTAATCCTGTAGTTGTTTGCGTTTCTGATCTTGCTTTCTTGCCATGCATTATAGGCAGAATACCTCAAACGACATATGAGAGGGCATGGAGCTGCATCTTATGATACCCCATGGATGAGAACCTTTAAGAAAGCTAATATGCTAAGTAGTCATGTAAGATCATTTTAAATGACAGATCTGGGAATGCCATTTTTATGCACCTGTCTCTTGCTTGCATATTGTCTTACAATTCCAACTTGTTAAGGGGTTTATGATGCACCAGTCGAATGGATCTTTTTGTGTCAAAGGTGTTGAATGTAGCAAAACTTGTGAGACTGCTTGGTTAGGTATAACCTTTTGGTTTTCCCTCTGGAATGATGGACGGTGAATAGGAATTCTGGGGGGGGGGAGGAATTTGCCTGTTTCAGAAACACCACATGAAACTTGAGACATTATTATGGCCTTTGTAATGGTTTAGGAACTTCCAATAATTTTAATGGAAGTTTCTGATGCACTCATGCAATGTTAAAACTCACCTTTTTCATCCCCAAAAAACCTAAAACCAGACTTATAAGCTTGAGCTGGTTTTCCTGAAACTGTGCAAAAAATGGAAATATATGTGTATGACAATCCCAACGAGTGGTGCTGGTAATTTTCAGTAACCAGTCATAACATATGCATAACATTCACACTAGAACTTACTTTTAACTATTCAAACTTCAAATGTCTATTTAAACATCTTTTAAACTATTCTGTTCACATTATGTCAGAATGGCATAATTGAAGCATAGTGTATGAATCAGCTCCATGTCCTCTGAGAAGTGTACCATGTAGTGATTTTGTGGCACATAGTTTCTTATATTTCTTGCCATCTCAAAACCTTTGGAAAATAAAAAAACGGTCGCTGTATAGCAGTTTTTGAAGTGGCAGCAGATAGGTCTGTGCCATTTCAGTTTTACACATGTATTTCCAAATAAAAAAAGGGGGGATTATGGTTTTTCCACGTCTAGCCAAGACTGCTGCATGTAACTGTCGCATGTTTGAATGTCAGCCACTCTGTGTGTCAGGATAAGTAAGAATCAAGGATTCTTAAACTGAACAATTGAACTACAAGAAAAAGAAGAAAGTATGTTTATTCCCATTAAGTGATAATGAGGTCTTCCTTTTCCACGCTTTTGCTCCACTACTAGCTAGTTCTCCTCTTAGTCTTATAAACATGCTTTGATGAGATCATTTTAGTTCTCAGAGAAATTAACTATTGTAGAGGCAGTAAGGGGACAAAGAAAAATCGGAGTAATCTTTTTTTTTCTTTGAAGCATTTCTTCTGATAAACTTCTCTTAATATAAAGCATTATGTCCAGTTTGTTTATCTTGTTTGCCATTTTTTAGTTGGATTTAGTTGGAGCTGTCTGGCATGCTTGCTTTTAATTTTGCAGAATAATGTTTCTTCTGGGTTTAAAGAAAGTGAACTCTTCGGCATGATGGTCTGATCTTGATAATATGTTGCATAGCTTGCAAAACCTAACAGATTCAGGTATACTCCTGGTTGGTTTTAATTTTTGTGAGGTCAGAACCAATACTAATTCCTGTCAGAATATTAATATTATTTGTTTTCTTAAAGCAGCTATATAATTTGTGGATTTGTCTATTTCACTGTGAGTTTTATCTGAATGTGACATATTTTTGTCAAGCAAAAGCAGAAGAGCGGTATCCAGCATGAACTATATGGTGCTGTATGAACAAGAATATGACAATGAATTCAAAGTGTAAAGTGTGATTGTGGAATGTAATTTAATTCTGCGATCATCTTTCTTTTTTTACTAATACAAAATTATCTGTTTACATTTCTGTAGTAGTCATTAAATCCAGTATATCATGAGTCAGCTCTTCCTCAACGTAGTTATCAGTTCTTCAGTATTTTATTTCTTTCTTTATCTTACTTGGAGTTTCTCTTGCACTCTTCAGTAGCTCTTCTGAAAAAAATATATGCGCCTCTGATAGCAAAAAAAAAAAAAAAAGTAATAAACCTGAAGTATTCCTAATGGAACCGTCCCTTTTGTAGGTTTACAAGCAATAGTGAGGAATTAGCCTTTAGCTGCACCTGCAGCAGTGGGCTGGCACAAATCATGATGGAAGAACTTGCCCTCATTTAAGTCATTAGCAAAACTCTCATTCCTACCAACATTTCTGTGCCTCCAGCTGGATTATTATGTTTACATTGCTATGCTTTCCCTTGGTGATGTTAATGTGGTTTGGAAGTGTTACTAAACCTCTTGCATAACCTAATTCCTAGTAATTAATTGTATCACTATTCTGTTTGTGATAATTAGCATCCTTCTTCATCTCTGATTTATACAGAACACACTATGCGTATAACATTATTTATTAAAGTATTGGATATATTGCCACTTTCAGTGCTTATATGTCTTGAGGTAGTTTTTAAAGTTGTCATTTCTCCAAGAAGCGCATAAAAAGTTCTTTTGAATACTCTTTATACTTGTGTCAGCTCTTGTCTCTTTGTGAAATAGGTTATCTTTTATCTATGCACAGTTCCCATCAAGTGAAAAATTCTTCATCTCCAGAATTTAGCTGTATTTTGTCTACATAAATCTCTTGCATACGTCCGTGATTTTTACCATGAGGAGATGTAACCTGTTCACTGAATGGAAAATTGCAAGTGATATTTTGTAAATAGAGATGTAGATTTCTTTCCATGTCAAGTCATGTTTAAAATAGCCTTTATTCCAGTGGATATCTTCAAGTTGCTAGTTTTGTTCTTCTGCTTACAATCAGCATTGAAGTAGGGACTCTTTTCCTTCTGCAGCCAAACAAGTGAGCACTCAAGAACAGTTGTAATACCTGGTTGTTTTTAATTTAGGTGAAATACAAGGAGAATTTTTCCAAAGAGATGGGTAAAAAGCCAAAGTATGATTTAAAGGAGGCTAAAATCTACAAGACCATGAAAGATGCTCACAACTTGGCTAGTGAGGTATGTTTACTTATGCTTTTCCCTTAGGAAAATCAAAAGTGTCAATTTTTTTTAACAAATACCTCCTTTATGTTATTAATACATGCAACATCACAAGTTTTATTAGCAGTCATCTTTTCTGATGTTATTTGTCCTTTCTTGCCTTCAGGTGAAATACAAGGCGGATTTAAAGAAACTTCACAAGCCTGTCACTGACATGTCTGAATCGCTGATCATGAACCATGTCCTGAGTACAAGCCAGCTCGCCAGTGCTGTAAGCTCATTATCTAATCCCAGATCAGTTTGCTTTTTCCATTACTATTGATTCCATTCTGAAATGATCTCTGCTAAAAATTTCTGTAACAGTTACTCCCTCTGCTATTGTTCATGGGACATTACCTGGTAGTGATCTCTTCCTCTACTTTCTAATGATTATTTCCTATTATCTAGCAATTTTGCCACATTTGTCCTCTGGGAAGTGAAATCTTTACCAGCTGCAGAACTGCTAATATTTTAAATCCTCTTTATTACATTTTAACTGATTGCATTACACTAACAAATACCATCATCTTCTCTTTTTTGATCCTTTTTTTTTTCTCATTTATTGCTTGCTATATTTAAATTTTTTATTTTTGTCCATTTTTTTCATTTCATGTTTATGCTTAACATCCCCCTGGTGTAGATGTACAGAATCATGCCTAACAAAATACTCAATAATTTTACTGAGAAAAGTAAAAAATCATTATTGCCTAGTGCAGCTTTTTCATGTATCTACTGTGTTTTCTTTTTTCTTTTTCTATTTCTTTTTTTAATTCTGATTTTGAAAAAATCTTTGTTGTAATCAAAATCGTCAAAAAAAGGTAACTGTTCACCCACATCTTTAGCAGTTTTATCTGATACTAGAAGTTAAAATATTTGCTTTTGTTTTGCTTTTTGCATTTCTAATTTCTCTTGATGTTCCATTGAAGTGTTGCTTTGATTGGACCTAACAAGTAAATTTGCTGGGGGATATTTTTTTTTTTTATTGAGACGATTTTTGACACCTTCCCTTCAGTACCAGTACAAGAAGCAATATGAGAAGAGTAAGGGTCACTATCTTGTGGTGCCAGATAATCTTGAACAGGTTCATCTAAGGGAGGCATCAGAACTACAGAGCCACGTAAGTTGGTCATCTGTTTCTCATTAACCCTACTCACTGAGTACCAGTCTCCATCACTGAAGTCATCCTAGCAAATTCTCTAAAATGTAATAACCTCTATGCCTATCTGCTTTATAAACACTGCACACCTGAGTAAAAAAGTCAATGAGAAATATTTGCACATTTGCAAGTTTAGAAAAAATAAAATATCTGAATCATATCTTCATTCAAGAGCAGACCTCAAAGTTACTTATGGCTGTTGTATATGCATCTTTTTACACAGTAAAATGTATTAATTTGGGTGATTTTGTCTGTAAAAAAAGGACTTGGTAATCACAGAAAGTGGAAATTGAAAGAAGTAGGGTTGTTGCTGACAGTATATTTTCAACTGCTTTATCCATTCTAGCCTCATTCTGCATTCAAAATCACGTTAACCAAAACAATAGCTACAGCTGCTCTTAAAAGTGTCTAACATTTTTTCCCTCTGGAATACAGCAAATGGTTGATTATTCCAGAGAAATTCATACTCTGATTTGGTCTCTAGTCCTCTCTATTCCAGGTTCTACACCAGGCATTTATTGACTGTAAAGCAAGAGAGAAATTACTGTTAGAATGCAAAGGGCCATAGTTACTGTTCTGCTGCATGGCATGGAAGAGCAAAAACCTTACATAGCAAAGGACTATAAGAAAATGGTTGTGAATCGGTTAAAGTTTAAGTCGCTATTTGTTGCTCCAGTTTGAGATCAGGGTCTGTCTCAGCCAAAGACATAGCATTAGCTCATGCAGCAGTCTGAAAATTGATGCCTTAAAGGCCGATACTATAAATTGAAGCAAGAATATCTTCATTCTTGTGAACATTTTAGTTAGCAAGTCACTAAACAACATCTTTTCATTCCTGCTGCTAACACTCCAGCAATCTGTGTAATACCTGGTTGTTTATACAGCAATCTGTGTAAAGCCTAACATGTAACTGGCTGAACTCAACCAGGGCCATAAGCAGTCTGAGTGCTTGCAAGTTAGATTTTTACAGCTACCTGTCTTCTTGAAATCTGAGCTAATACTGCTTATTCTCTACAACGGAAGTCAGTAGAATTTTAGGCCATACACATGTTGCTGCAAGCCTGACCTTTGCTTTTTACATTTTATTGCCAATAATACAGATTTCAGTATAAAACATTAATTTTTTCATAGAATGACAGAATGATTTGGGTTAGAAGGGACCTTGAATATCATCTAGTTTCAACCACCCTGCCACAGGGGAGGTTCCAACCTTCCACTAGAGCAAGTTGCTCAAAGCACTGTCCAACCTAGCCTTGAACACTTCCAGGGATGGCACAGCTTCTCTGGGCAACCTCTGCCAGCGCCTCACCACCCTCACAGTGGAGAACTTCTTCCTACTATCTAGTTTAAGTTTACCTTCTTTCAGTTTAAAGCCATTTTTTACCATAGATCTGTTGAGTATAGTAGGAACATACTAGTTGACAAATTGGTTCTTTGCTTGAGGGTAACATTTTTATTTTCTTCTCAGGTGAAATACAGAGAAAAGTATGAGAAAGAAAAAGGAAAACCTATGTTGGACTTTGAAACACCAACATACCTTACTGCAAAGGAATCTCAGCTCATGCAGAGTGAGGTATGGTTAAAATCAATATCAATAGACTAAAAAACTTTTAAATTGATTTTTTTCTATTTAAATTTTCACAGTGATTTCGACAGGCAATTATACTTGCATCTTGTACATGCTGATAGACTGAAAAAATATAGCTATATCACATTTCTTTATATTGGTTGTGGAATACTACATTCAAAATCCATGAAGCTTTCCCATGTCATGCTGAAATGTGTATCATATGTAATTTTTCATCAAGAAGCTATCAGTAAATGTAGCTTAAGCAAGTCTTTGAGTCTTAGAAGAAATGTAATATGAAATTAATTTCGCTTAAAGTTTGCAACAAGACTATAGGATGTGTGTCAGTTACTGTAGACCACAGAAAGTACCCTGGTTATTCTTTTCACCTCAGAACTCTATTTCTGAGAAACCCATTTATTTCTTCTTTGTCACTGCTGTCATAGTGTTCTTCAGTGACCTGTCATTCTATTTCCTCAAGCAGTTCTTTTCTGTTTGTAATCTTGTTCTGTCACAGATGAAGGCTTATACATGCTGAAAAACAGTTGTATGCAGCCAACAGTCATTATGTTTGAGTGGTTCCATTGAATGTTTTCTTGGCATATACAACTAAGTAGAAAAAGAAAAAAAAAAAGAACAGGGTCAGGTCATATTTCCATTGAAAGTCATGAGCTGGTTCATTAGCTTTAGTAGAAACAGGATTTATTGCTCTAGGTGCCCACAGCATTGACTGTGATGTTAATACCAAACCACTGCTCCATCCTCCCAGTAGTTTTTGTGTAATTAAAAATAACGTAAGAAATATTTGCAATTTTTTTTTTTTTCTTCTTACTCCCATTAGAAAGAATATAAGAAGGACTTTGAAGAGAACATTAAGGGCAGAAACCTTACTGGCTTGGAGGTTACACCATCGTTATTACATGTCAAATATGCAACCAAAATAGCAAGCGAGGTAGCAGTTATTCTGTGCTTATTTCCTCTGTCAAGTTAAATAATTCCACTACGCATTTCTTCTTCACTGTTTTCTTTTTCCTAACCATTCATATTAAGCATGGATTCCGTATGTTTTGTGATCTAATTTGTCATTGTTCAGTAACTGTATTCGTAGTTACTGCATCATTTCTAACTGTTCCACAGTGGGGTGTATATGTGTGTGCACCTTTGCATTTATCTTGAACAATAATTACCACACTCTATTCTGTTGTAGTAGTTGTCATATAACCCCATATGACATTCTTTGTTGTTTCAAAAAATTATTTTTTCATTTGAAATTTTTTGATGGTTTTGTTTTGTTTGTTTAAATTTATTTTTACAACAAAGTTGTGGAATGTAGAACTCTCTTTAGTCTGGTTTTGCAGATTTCATTTTCTTTCTTCTGCAGAAAGAGTACAGGAAGGATCTGGAGGAAGGTGTCAAAGGTAAAGGACTAACCTCTTTAGAAGAAACTCCAGATATGCTAAGAGCAAAGAATGCAACTCAAATCCTGAATGAGGTATGCCAAAAGCTATTTAGAAAATAACTAAATGGATGTAATAACCTCCAACTGATAAATGCTTATAGTTGTATAACACCAGTATGAACTTTGTAATTCCCTAGAAACTCTTGAGAAAAAAAAAAAAAGTGTGTGGGTGACTAAGGATAAAACTGGGAGCCTGAACTTTTAAGTGAGCTCTTTTTTAGCTTTGTAGTTACTGTCAGGAATATAGGTGGGAAATGGGTGCTGTGATTGATAATCCAGTCAGTCAAGGGATAGACAAAACCAGCACTGCGATGCAGCAGGGCTAAGCATAAGAATCAAAGGTGTCAGTTTTGTAAACTAAGCATCTTGGGTCAGGAGCAGTTACCAAGGATTAGGAACTAAGGACCAGGGCTGTGGAAACATGAAGTGAAGTGAGGGATCAGAACAGGACTACAATGAGGGAACCAGACTGGTATGCTCCTGCTTTGGGAGGTATGCTGTGCAGCAAAGAGCTACTTTTGGTAATGCTTTATGCTTGATGGGTGTGTCAGAAACACCAGCTGTGCTCATGAGCTGTTCCCTTTGCCTGGGATTGATTCCCAGTTGGCAGCTGCTGGGCTGATGGCCGAGGCAGTCTTTCCCACTTTGATGGAGAACAGTGGCCAACAGACAGTCAGGATGCAAACCTAACGCTGCTTTGTTTGTACAGTGGACTGGTATAATAAATATTTCAAGGTGATTGCCTTCATGGGATAGGACTAGCTCATATTTTAGGAGCCTTAACATCATCAGCCTGAAAACTGAAAGAAAGTATTTTTTCAGTGTTATTTATGATTTTGATTCTTCACAAAATACTCTTTAAGACAAACATCCTTACAACAGCATTTTGTACTTAGTAGTGCAGAGGTTTAGAGTTAGGCAAGGAACCTATATTTTATTACGAGAATATTACAGATGTATTCAGCTAAGTTCAGCAGAGTTGGCGTAGAGAGGTATGAATCATAGAATTATAGAATGCTATGTTGGAAAGGACCTCAAAGATCATCTAGTGCAACCTTTCTAGGCAAGCTTGACCTAGACTAGATGTCTCATCACCTTGTCCCGTGTGAATTATACCAATCTATACAATATAAATCTTTTAGACCTTACTGGAAGATCACTTTGGGAAGGATGGCTGCTACCCTCCCTAAAAACTCAGTGCTGTATTCATTCCAAAGGGCCCCAAATATCACAGAGAATCCTGACACTTTCCATTTTTTTCGACATGCTCAGTTTGAAATATCTGGGACCACTCTTCACTACTACATGCATTTCATACACTGCTCATTCTCTTTTGCTTCTCCTCTGTTCAAGTTATAGTTTTGCATGAATCGTTGATCACCTAAAGGAGTTCACACTTTGAGATTACTGGTGTTAGAAGGAAAAGTGATCTTAATACAGCTGGCCTGCAGGCTCCAATTACTGCTGGAGTGGGGCTGTTTGTTCTCAAGATTTAAGTCATAAAGTAGACACTTTAGTGACATCATTTATGTGTTTAATTATGAGTTTATATTAGTAGTATTCCTATTTTTGTGTGGCCATGAAACTATCTGAGGTTGCTAAAGCTGTTGCATTCACATTGACAAGGTATCTATTTACTGTCTTCATCTGCAGAAAGAGTACAAAAAAGCCTTGGAATTAGAAATCAGAGGAAAAGGTCTGACAGAACTGGCTTTGGAGACACCAGATTTTGTGAGAGCAAAGAATGCCACTGACATTGCCAGTCAGGTCTGTGTGAATCCCTTGTGTCATATCTGATGTCTTCTTTAAAGGAAAATTTATTAACAGTTTTTTCCTGATTAAGCCAAATGAAAATTGTTGCCAAGATATGATTAAGGCACCTAAAAGTGAGCTTTCCCCAACAGATCAAATACAAACAATTGGCAGAAATGGAGAAAGCCAACTACACCAGTGTTGTTGATACTCCGGAGATTATTCATGCCCAGCAGGTCAAGAACCTTTCGAGCCAGGTATCTTGAATGAAGCAATTTAATCATTGTTCATGTGGGAACCTTGAGAGGATGCTAATTTGGAGCACTTAAATGACTACCTGTCACAATGTTCAGGAGATGCAACAGAAAACAGATTTCTCTAGAGCTGTGATGTGGCATCTCTTACTCTAAAATTCCATTTTGATATTGAAAATAATTTATTTTAATACTGTATAAAATGAAACAATAATTTCTATTGCTTTTGCAATACCAAAGCTAATTTTGTTCTAAGTAGATTTAGCTTAATTTTCGTAGTCCTTAGTAACTTAATGTTTAAAATAAATCTTACACAGAGGCATAATCTGAATTTGTATCAGACACAGAAGTACTCACATTTCCATAAAGATGGACATTATGCAACAGTAAATAATGCCAGATTGTTTATTACTGGTTTTGTATGAATGGAATGTATTTTGTATTTTCCATCAGAAAAAATATAAGGAAGATGCAGAAAAGAGCATGCCATACTATGTGCCTGTAGCAGACACACCAGAAATACAGAGAGTCCGTGAGAATCAGAAGAACTTTAGCACAGTATGTATATAAATAAAAAACACTGTTACTGTCAAATAGCGAAAAATATTCTGCTTTTTTTTCATTTAATAAGGTCCCAATATCACACTCTAATCCCAACTAGGCTGCCTTCATATTTTCAGGGATCTTCAATTAGAGGGTCCGTTGTGTACGCAGCACCCCCCATATGCATTACACAGGGAACCCAAATGATTCTGTAACTTTTTTGAAGAAAACTTTCTGCTGCAGCACCGTGACAATTCCTTTGCAAGTGATAGAGAATTATACTTACAGAACTTGTCCTTTGTTGTCAGTGGGGCTACCTGCAAGACTCTGTGGTCAGTAACAGAACTCCACAATCTGACTTGAAATCTTTGACTTCCATTGTTGACACTTTATTGTTTTAGATACAATCCTGCACTTTTCAAGATTTTTCAGTTAAGGATCTGCTATTGCTAATTTAAATGAAAAAACTCATAACTGTAGTACCGCTAATGGTGGTGTTAAAATGACCTTATAAGGTGTACCTTTTTTTTCTCATATTCAAAAACGCTGTGAGTAAATTTTTATGGCATGGATTCAACATTTGACATTTTATTTTAACTTTTTCAACAGCTTCAGTATCAGTGGGACCTACAGAACAGTAAAGGAAAAGTTACAGTTGTACAAGACACACCAGAAATGCTGCGTGTGAAAGAAAACCAGAAGAATTTCAGCTCGGTATAGTTATCTTCTGTTTTCAGTTCTCATTCCAAAAACCGCAGTTTAATATATTTAATAAATAAACTATTTCTGGGTCGTATCTTACAGGTCCTTATGTTCTTGATCAGCTTAGATGTGTATAAGAACTTTTCCAAACAAAACTAATTGTATTTTAAGTAGACTTAGCTGGGGTTTGATACCCCTTTTTAACTACTGTTTTTTGTGGAGTGCCCTGATTGCACGTATTCACATATTCATAGCCGTGATATAGTTAAACAATCAATCCTGTACTTAAATTGATACTACTAGTATCCACCTTTCTTTTGTCGTGTTACCATGTAAGTAGTGTATTGTTGTGTGGCAACTGTCTTCTTTCAGTGAAAAGTGAACTGTCTGCCTGTTCTGTTTTACATTTCATGTGTTACCATGAAGTCCCTAAAGTCTGCTGTATTGTTTTGCCACTAGCTCCATTAGCATAGTGAGTAACTAAATGGAAGACATTTGTGTAAAACATACTAAAGCAAATTAGAAAAGGAATAAATTAGAACAAATACTAATCTTCAATCCTAAAATTAGCCTACAAATGTTTTGATATTCTACTTAAAATGCAGTACAGATATAACTGATCACAAATGATCATTTTTGCACAAATGGCAGTCATATAGTAAGACAGACTTCAGATAGGTAGTAAGGCAGTGACTAGACATGAGGCTCCAAGTTGGCTTTAACAGTCTGATCTGTTGTGTTCAAATCACTGTCATGAGCCTGTATTCATGCTCTAGGAGAAATAATGTTGTGTTTTGTACGCTTAACCTTGTTGTCTTCATTCTAAATATTAAGATTTTATATAAAGAAGATATTGGAACTGGAACTACTATTGAAAAGACACCAGAGATGCAGAGAGTTAAACGAACCCAGGATGCAATCAGCTCGGTACAAAAGATTTCATTTTTTAATACTCTACCAGTGCTAATTCAACTTGAAATACTATATTTTCCCCCCTCTTATTTCTTTAAATGTTGCTAACAGTGGTTTGGCAATAATCCATCCAGCTAAGGGATACTTTATAAAAGTTTTTCCCTATTCTTGTTACTTAAACAGTAATCCTTCTGGTGATTAACATGTAATTTGTTACTTACAATTCATTTCTAAAAGTTGAAAGCTCTTGGCATGGTTTTAATCTCATCCCAAACATAGTTTATTTATTTCAGAATCAAAGAATCATTTAGGTTGGGAGGGACTTTTAAGGTCATCTACTCAAATCCCTCAAGCAGACTCAGCTACAGTGGGTTGCCTAGGACTACGTCCATTTGAGTTTTGATTGTCTCAAAGTATGAAGACTCCATAACCTCTCTGGGCAACCTGTCCAGTGACTGACCACCCTCACAGTAAAAAAGTGTTTTCCTGTGTTCAGGTTGAGTTTTTCAGTTTTTGATTTGTGCCTGTTACCTCTTGTCCTGTCACTGAACACTACTAAGAACAGTAGCTCTCTCCTTCATTCCTTCTCACTGGGTATTTCATAGAATCATAAAATCATCACAGAATGGTTTGTGTTGGAAGTGATCTTAAAGATCATCCAGTTCCAACCCCCCTGCCATGGGCAGGGACACCTTCCACTAGACCAAGTTGCTCAAAGCCCCGTCCAACCTGGCCTTGAACACTGCCAGGGATGGGACAGCCACAGCTTCTCTGAGCAACCTGCTCCAGTGCCTCACCACCTGCATAGAAAAGAACTTCCTCCTAAAATCTAATCTAAATCTTTTTTCAGTTTAAAGCCATTCCCCCTTATCCTATCCCTACATGCCCCTGTAATGTGTAATGTTATACACATTGAGAAGTTCCCCTGCACATACTCTTCTTCAGGCTGAAGAGTCCCAGCTCTCTAAACCTCTTCCCATATCAAAGATGCTCCTGTCTCTTACTCATCTTTGTGGACCTGCACTGCACTTGCTCAATTAAGTCTTTCTTGTACCAGCAAGCCCAGAACTGGAGACTGAATTCCAGGTGTGGCCTCACCATTGCTGAGTAAAGGGGAAGAATCCCTTTGTTAACCTGCTGGCAGTGCCCGTCTTAATGCAGCCAAGGATGCTGTTGGCCTTTGCCATGAGGGTGCATTGCTGGCTCATGGGCAGCTAGTTCTCTGCTGCTTCCCAGGCAGTTAGCCCTCAGCATGCACCCCAGCTTGGGGCTATTCCTCCCCCATTGCGGGACTTTGCATTTCCCCCCTCCATTGAACTTCACAATATGCCTCTCAGCCCATTTCTCCAGCCTGTCAAAGTCCCTCTGGATGGTACCACAACCCTTGGATGCATCAGCCAATCCTCCCAGCTTGGTGTCATTTGCAAACTTGCTGAGGGTGCACTCTCTCTGGGCATTCAGGTCTCTTGTGAGGATGTTAAACTGTATTGGCCCCAGTACTGTCCCCTGGAGTACACCACTGGTGACTTGCCTCCCACTGGCCCTTGACCCACTGGTCAAAATGCTCAGAACCTGGCTGTTCAGCCTGTTTGTGGTCTGTGTCACTGTGCACTTATTTATCTAACCCATTCATTGTTAGCTTGTCTGTGAAGATGCCAGGCAAACAGTGTCAAGAGCCTTACTAAAGCATGTCTTGGAAAACTTCCATACTCTATAAAAAATTGTAGCACACTACAATTGGAATAATTGTATGTATTACTTTTCTTTTAAAACTTGTAAATCTTATTCATGCTTTTTTGAATGCCGGCATCATTTTAGTATAGAAGATACTAGCATTTCAGCCAATTTGCTTCACGCTAAATAAGTTCTTATGAAATGTTATTGGTTTTTTTCTTTTTGTTATGCTAAAGTAGAAATGCAAATAGCACTGTAACTGTTAAAATCTTGTATGATGACTCTTGCCTCTGTTGAAGGTAGAAAGACCAAATGGTATTAGGTGCAAAGTTATTTACACCTGGTTTTAGAGAACTGTTTTAGTGAAGACCTCTTCATGGTGACATTTCATCAACAGCTAACATTGCCTTCTGACAGATGGCTTGTAAAGACGATGGGAAGCCACACTCTGCTCGTGTTGAAGCCAAGGACATTTTTTAAATTCTCAGTCTTTATGAGACAAGGATAATGCTCTTTATGTATCCACAGATGCATCTAGGTGCTCATTTCAATGCCATTATGCTAAAATTTTTAGAAATTATTTTAAATTTTTAACATCACAGTTTTTTGGAAATCTGTGTAAGAAACCTTGAAATGATTCAGTTGGTTTAGATCAGGCGGGTGGTTCTTGCTGAAATGAAGCTCCTGGGAGGCATCAGATACCCAAATTTTAGCTTCGCTTGAAAAATTGTGGCTCAAACAAGATTCTACTTTTTTACAGTAGTGATTGTTAAAGTGCTTTGTAGAGGTGTGGCAGAGTTACCTATTAGATAACTGAAATAGAAGGTTCCTTGATTATTTCTTTCTATCAGAATACATTTGGTACCTGAGATTTGAATGAGTTCCTAAAGTGTAAAGGACTTATGTTTCTTTATTCATGTAACTTGTTACACATACACGTGTCAGCTGTCCTTTAATCTAAATCCTTTTACTTTTTTCTCATGTCTTTGCCTTCGTAGGTTAAATACAAGGAGAGTATTGGGAAAGGAACTCCAATTCCTGATCTTCCAGAAGTGAAGCGTGTAAAGGAGACACAGAAGCACATCAGTTCGGTAATAGCTGATATTTTCTAATAACTTATATGCTCGTGCAGAGCTCAAGCTCCAGCCTTTGGTAGTGTTTGTGGGTATTTTTTGTTGGAAAGAGAACAGATCTCTGAAACTCCTATATTCAGCAGCAGGAAGTTGAAGTATCTGAATTTTTGCAGTAATCATTACAATCAGGCACTTCCCCTATTACTTTTCTGACCTTTTCTAAACACAGAACTAGAAACAAAAAATACCCAGATGTCTTACAATTAGTCTGAAAAAATGGATCAGCTAAACAGAACTTTGTGGAAAAAATAATGGGAGCCTTTTTTGTAGTCACAAAAATTAGTGACCATTATAAGTGAAAGCAGTATGTAGCTCTTCCCTTACCTAATGGAGTGTGGATTTTAATACCCACAACATACTTTCCTGATTTTGCACCACGGCTGCTTTACTTTGATCTCTGCACACAGAACTGAGTCAGAATATGGTCTTGCATTTATTGGTACCTCAGATGTTTGCTATGTAATGCTGAGGGGCAGTGACACCTGTGCAATGAGTATCTTACGATTTACCATTCCTGATTTACCATTTCTGATTTCTTTTTCCCCCTTGAGCTGTTTATGATACTAATGTGTTCTACAGCTCACTTTTGCACAATTGTTTTTTCAAATGATTCTTCATTTTTTGAACCTTTTGCATAATTTTTTTTCTCTTGCTGTGATTGCTGTATTTTTGTATCTTTTTATTGTTTCAATGACAGCAAACAGTGGTTTGTTTATTTTTCTTGATGGTTTTGGTTTTTGTTAACTTGTTTTTTAGCATTGCCTATGTGACTCTTTTTATGAAAAATGCAGGGTTTTTTAAATCAAACAATTACAAACCAAACAAAAAACAAAACAAATAATATGACAGCTAAAACTCAATTGTTTTTTCTTACTAGAGACCTAGAACAAAGTAAAATAGTGGTGTTCGAAACAAATATTCACAAAAATCAGAATGAAATAGAGCCCACAACAGAGTATTTTTGTATTAAGCATGTCTATAAAAGGTTCAGCTGTTTAACACCATAAAAATTGCCTACGTTAATGCTGACTGCCTGAAAAGTAATACTATTATATTTCATAAACTAAGATGAAAAGAAGAGCATACATACCTTTCATGCCATGTCAGCAGAAGATTCAAACTTGTGTCCTCCTGAAATGAAGTATTCCATTGACGTCAATGGGTTCAGGCACCTCAACACAGACATTAAGTACTTTGCTGAGCTGCTGGCTGTGCTTATAAAGATGCACACTGAGTGAAATAAATTGTGCATATATTTATGATAATCCCAGATTATTATTTATCTATAAACCAGGTAAATTATCTGTCCGAATATACTGTAGTTGTTGTGGAAGGAATGTGATCATCTCACCTTGCTGGGTGCTTGTGTTCTGCAGGTGTTGTACAAAGAGGACCTAGGGACAGGTATCCCAACACCTGTCACTCCAGAAATAGAGAGAGTCAAACGCAATCAAGAACACATTAGCTCGGTATTTAAAAAAAATTATAACAGCTTATTTTTGAGTAACATCCTAACATATAATCTGGTTTTCTTCAGTGGGTTGGAATCTCACCATTCTGTCTTTTCCTTGGCAACATTTTTAACTCCTTTATATTCCACCTGTTTGTGTTTGAACTTTTTTTGATGATTTACAACTTTACATGTTTCGTTAAAGAATCAAAACTGGAAGTTGCTGTGAAATTAACATGGTGTTTCTCTCCATGTTTGTTTTTTCTTAACCCTTTATCTTCTTCTATCTGTATTCATATATTTATAGAATAATCAACCACCAGCCTCTTCTTTAATATTTGCCTCTACAAGTGTGAATTAACTAAGAAGTGATGCTGATGCTAAACATAACTCACAAAATAGTCAGATTTAATGGTTTTGCCTGTGCTGAGTGCTTTTTTTTCTTGTGGAAACTTTCTTGTACCTCACAGGTGTTATACAAAGAGGGCTTAGGGACTGGCATCCCAACATCGCTTACTCCAGAGATGGAGAGAGTCAAACGTAATCAAGAGAACATTAGCTCGGTATTGCTCAATAAAACAAACCCTACCATTTCCTATGCAAATCAAATCCCTTTAACTCCTCCATATTAAATTTTTCTTTCAATTTTTTGTTGAACTTTGAACAACTCTTTCTTAATCAAATCACTAAACCTTTGTCAGTATCCTTATATTTTAATTTTTCACTCCATCTAATTGTCATTAAATTGTACAAACTGTGAGATTTTAACCTTGTTTACTTAAAGCAGTTAAGCAGTACCTTATTTTTTAACCCAGTGAAATAGTAATAGTCTGAGTGATGTCACTCTCCTCTTCAATAACAAAGTCAATCCTTCTAACAGTCTTCAGACTCCACACAGTGGGTGCACTGCAAATGAAAAATGAACTCTAAACCCTTCCTGAAGCAAAGCAACCTAATGTAAATTGTGTGTACTGTCTCTTTTCCTGGTTTTGCTGGGCTGGGTGCTTTAAGTATCCTACAGGTCTTTATAAGAAAACCTGGGTGGCATTCCCGTATCACTGCAGTATGAAAAAAAAAAAAAAAAAAAGGACAAAAATTGCATCTATAAGGAAAAATTATTGTAGTAATGAATTCTATCCAGACTGTTTCTACTCCTAACACATTCCAGTCAAATGACCATTACGTCATAATTTTGTTCTATATTTCTGTTTCAATTAGAGCGGCTTACAATTTGATTTGACTCACTCTGACCCAAATCAGACATGACAGACAGGAAATTCAGTCCTGACTTGAAATTAATAGGAGAGTTCAGACAAGCCACTGTTGTTAAACGTTTCGCTACCTTAGTTGTCTCTGAGGTCATGGAAGCTCTCTCTTATGCTGGTGAGCCTATTTAGAAGTCTTAGAGGCAAAGCTGCTTATGCCAGATCTTTTGTTTGAGTAAAGAAACTCCTTTGCAAATGAGTTTTCAGGTAACAGGACACTTCTGCAGTTCTTGCTGGCATTATTTGTGTGCCCCCAGGTGAGATGGCAACAAACCTCGCAGTAATATTAGCAGATTGTTTTCATGGAGGTTTTTTGCTAGCCTTTGAACAAGGCTGACAAAACTCTATTTTTCATATTTTGAAGTTTCACTATGTTAAATTACTTGTCTTCTCTCTCTCTCCTCCCTGTCCTCCTCTTTCCTTTCCTTTCCTTTTTGGTTGTGTTTTTTTGTTTTATTTTTTAATATTCTCTGTTGCGGCACAGGTATTGTACAAAGAGGGGCTGGGCATTGGAACCCCAGTACCTGTCACTCCTGAGATGGAGAGGGTCAAACGCAACCAAGAAAACTTTAGCTCGGTATTTTTTCATCATTTAAGAAAAAATGTTCCCTGTAACTATGTAACACTTGTAAATTTTCTACTTCCTCGAATTAACCTATAAACATAGAAATATCCCCTTTCTGCTATTATATATTTTAGTCACTGTTGTGTTTTATGTACTTATTTTTTAAAATATTTTTATTGTAACACTTGATGCTTCATGTCCTTTAATTTTTAAAGCTTTTTTTTTTTTATTATACTGCATATAATCTTAAGGCATTTTGCATTTTTAAAAAACACTGGGTTTTTTATTTGCTTAATTCCATTCCTCTAATGCTTTCTTATTCTGCGGAAGCATACCTAAGGATTAGGATCCAGTGTTTCTAGCTATGAGAAGACTTCCTCTAAATTTATCATACTTGTTAACTGTTTTATACTTCCTAATTTTTCCTGCTTTCTGGTATATTTAGTTGGCATAAAAATGATGTGTGTTAGCTCCATCAAGTGCAGTTGGGATTTTTTGTTCTTAACTTTTTTTGAACTCCCATGTTACCCCGCAGGTGTTGTACAAAGAGGATCTGGGGACAGGAACCCCAACACCTGTCACTCCTGAGATTGAAAGAGTCAAACGCAATCAAGAGAACTTTAGCTCGGTATTTTTTTTAGTTTGAAAAGCAGCAATTTCTCTTTAAATCTATTTGCAAATAATTTTAACACCAAAAAACCCTTCTTGTATTTCCCTGTAATCAACTTACACAAAAAAGAATACCCTGCTCCCCATGTTTTGACATTTTTTTCCACTGTAGTTGTTACTTTGTTTTGATCAGATCATCTTACTAATGATAACTTTTAGATTCCATATTTCCATCTTCCTTTTGATTCTGAACATATTTATTTCTCTTTAATATCTGCTTTTCCTTTTGTTAATCACTTCAATCCTTGGTTGTTGGGTTTCCCTCCCTCCACCCCCCCCAGTTTTACTGCATATAAAAACTAAACTATTTATTGCCTGATGCAAATCTGTGGACACGACCTCAGGATAACAGTCCTCTGATACATGCCAGTGTAACCTGCCCTGGTATTTATGGAATGGGTAAATGAAATGGAATTAATGTCTTTATTCCTTCTGCATTGTATTTGATGCCTTCTTCCTTCTGGAGTCATGTTGTTGCACAGAGAGAGTGGCCCAAACCTCCAGCTGCTGTAAACTGCTCTAGATATGTTGGGAGCACAGGTTTGCAGGGTAAAAAAAAAAAAAAAAAATTAGTAGCATTAGCCTGTTTCTCTGGGTGAGAAAAGTGTCATGTATGATAGAGAGCATTAGCAATTATGATTTCTCAGGTACTATTTTTGCACATATACCTTTATTATGATCATGTCTCTGTATCCTTCCTGTAATAAGCAAGGTAGATTCTTTGATGATAAACTTTGGATAAAGAGTACTGTTTCATTCAGGGAATGGATGACTCTTCGTTGGGGGGGGGTGTGTGTATATACAGAAAAGCTTCTAGGAAGGCGCGCTATGACCTGATTCTCTAATGGCTCAAGTACAGTCAGGAAGAGTTTTACCTCACTGCTGGGGAAGAGATGATAATATACTTCATTATAATTTATATAAAACTTTAATCTTCTAATTACTCACCAGTTTTAAATGTCTACCTTGAGAAGCACTTCAGCCAGGAAGGTATTCTAGCATTCTAGTAGAAGTCATACTGATGTATCAGTGTGTAACTCTGTCTTCAGAGTTTTAGTTTATTATTTTTATGGATTTTTTTAATCCCTGTGTTTGTTCGGGGCACCTCAGAAAAACATCTCTCATGTTCTACATGTTCTCTCAGCAAACAGAGTGTTACTGTTGTTTGCTTGTTCCTTTTTCTTTTTTTAATGCAGCCGTGTTACCCCACAGGTGTTGTACAAAGAGGATCTGGGGACAGGAACCCCAACACCTGTCACTCCTGAGATTGAAAGAGTCAAACGCAATCAAGAACACATTAGCTCGGTATTTTTTAATTTGAAAAGCAGAAAATTCCCTTTTAATCTATTTAAAAATACTTTTAACACACCAAAAAAACCCAAAAATTCTTGTTCTCCTATGATCAACTTACACAAAAAATAATATTCTGGTCCCTTTGAGATCTTTTTTTTTTTTCTCCATAATTGTTACTTGCATCTTTCTTGTTCCTCTTTTTTATTACATCCTCTTAATAACTTTTAATTCCGCCTTTCTTTTCAGTCTGATTATAATTTCTTTCCTTCTAAAAAACATGCTGTTTTCCTTTTCTTAATCACAACAATCCTTACTTTTGTTTTGTGTGGTGCTGTTTTGTTTTTTTTCCCTGATTTTACTTACTTTCTGTATGAGAACTAAATAGTTCTGTGCCCGATACAAATCCATGGCTGTGACCTCAGTATAACAGTGCTCTAATACACATGCTAGTGTCATCTGCTGTGATGTTTACGGAATGGCCAAATGAAAGAGAGTTGATTTCTTTGTTCCTTTTGTGTTGCATTTGATACTTTCTGCCTTTAGGGGGTCTATATCGGTCTACTGTTACACAGACAGTTTTTCTATATAGCTCCTGAGAAGCAAAGAGAGAAGGTATTCTAGCTTTCGGCCAAAAGGCATTGCAGAGTGTTAGTGTTTAGCTGTATAGTGTTGAGAAGCATTCTAATTTTTCTCTTTTATTCCAAGCTTTGGCTCGGAGCAACTTTGAAAAACATTCAGTTGGTTTTCTCATAAGCTGCGTGTTACTGTTGTTTGCTCGTTCCTCTTTTTGTTTTTAATACAGCCGTGTTACCCCACAGGTGTTGTACAAAGAGGATCTGGGGACAGGAACCCCAATACCTGTCACTCCTGAGCTTGAGAGAGTCAAACGCAATCAAGAACACATTAGCTCGGTATTTTGTGGAGGAAAAGTAGTATTCCCTTTAACTCCACTTAAATGGAACTTTTTAACTTTTATTAAAAATGAACAATTCCACTCCTTACTTCCGTTTAATCAACTCATAAAACATCCTTTCTTCTTCCCTATACTATATTTTCCAATGTTACTGACTTACCACTTCTTCATATATGTGATTATTTACATTATCCTAAATATTTTTAACCACTTTGCTCCCTGTTTCAACTTCTTTTTTCTATGTGGGTTTTTTTTGTTTGTTTATTTATTTTCTTAAATCCTATCATTTTCCTGTTGTACTGCTGTTGTCATAGACAGAAGGGGGGCTGTCTGACTTTCTGGCAGGCTTCAGTGGTGGCTAACAGCCCTCTTCTGCCATGAAAATGTGCTTGATGTTAGAGGCTTTTGTGTTGGATTTGTGGCATCTGCTAAGATAAAAACGTAGACCTCTTTGCCTTCAGACCCTCAAGGTGCAATCCAGCCTTCATTGCTTCCAGGGGTAGTTTTGGAGTGTGTTAGAGCAGACTGAGCTCCCACAGATTCAAATATTTGACTTCATGTTGGATGTAATTATTATTGAGTTGTGATTATGTTTTTGGATGCTTCTTGTCGCTACACAGGTGTTGTACAAAGAGAGCGTGGGGATTGGGACCCCCACTCCTATCACTCCAGAGATGGAGAGGGTCAAACGCAATCAAGAAATCTGTAGCTCGGTACTTTGTTAAGAAAAAAAAGTTCCCTTTAACTCTATTTAAAAGAACATTTTAACAGTTTTAATAAATGGATGCTGTAACACTAGTTCCAAAATAATGCTGGCCATAGCTCTAAAGCAGCTTACAGAAGTGATTACTTCTTACTCACCTCTTGTGTGGTTTACAGTGGTGACTTTAACTTAAGAGTTTTTATTGTTTTCCAAGAGTGATTTTAATGCCCTGTTCTAATCCTAAAATCACTTAACAAACTCCACTCATTTTCTCTGCAGTGCTGACATTCTTTTAAAAAGAAAAATTATAATTTACATGTTCGTAGAATCCTCAGCCCCTCCATATGGTATTTTTGTGGTCTCATTTATGCAGTATGTATTCAAGTGTATATATATATACTTACATACGTATATGAGTGATCCTGTCGTTAAAAAGCCAGTATGCCAAACCCTACTTCCCTAGCAAAATACTTCTAAGTACCTTCTTTAAAAATATATGCACTACGTAGGTCCTGAGAAAATAAATACAAGGAAAAAATGCCTTGGGCTTGAATTTTTTCTATAGATAACTTTTTATTTATTGTTGCTTTCTTTGGCTCCTTTCTTATGTCTCATAGGTGTTGTATAAAGAGAACATAGGGAAAGCAACCCCAACACCTGTCACTCCCGAGATGGAAAGAGTCAAACGCAATCAAGAAATCATTAGCTCGGTATTTTTAACAGGAAACCAGTTCCTAAAGATCTGAATGATGTGTGTAACTGCAGCATTTAGTAATCTGTGCTTTCTAACTTTAGAAGACGAATCTGTGGTGTAGCATAAACCTCCTACCTTCTGTGCTTACAAACAAGTGGTGATATCTTCTTTTTAATCGTCATGTCTTCTATTTAACACTGTCTGAAGCAGGATTTTACTAGAACTAGGTTTGCAGTTTTTTTTGATGGATATAATCTCTGTGCAAATTTTTTAAACCTTTCTTACTACAAGTATATAGTGTTGATTCCATACAGGGTCCATTTCTGCATCCAAGTGGTTTAATGGCAAGCTCCCATTGCTGCTTTTGGGGCAAGCATTATGCCCCAAACCTAACCCTTTCTAAGTGTAATGATTCAAAAGCCATGTTGTATGTTGGATTGGTTTTGGTTTAGTTTGTGGTTTGGGGGATTTTTCTGGTGATGATACCTTTTCAATGACATTCGGATACTCCCTTGTATCCTGTAGGTTTTGTACAAAGAAAATGTGGGGAAAGTGACCCCAACACCAGTCACTCCAGAGATGGAGAGAGTGAAACGGAACCAAGAAATCATTAGCTCGGTACCTTAAAATAGATATATTTCTTTTTTTTTCCTTCATGCTTATATCTTAATAAAGTAACACGCTAACTATCTACTGAAGATTGATTTTAATTTAAAAAATAGATATATTTCTTTCTGCCAATTAATCGCTCCTCTTCTAAAACAAAATTACTTTAGTGTTAACGGTTTGATCCAGAAATTTAGGCCTTTCCTACAATGCAGTTTGTGTACCTGTGGGCTCTATCCAGATAATATTAAAAGCTTAGCAGCCTTTGGTGAACATATTCAGGTTTATCTCTCTATGCTTAGTGTTTGAGCTTTCATTAGCTTTTCAGGGATATTTGACTTTAGCAAACACAGACTAACAGGAAACCAATACTCCACCCTAACACCCCCACGTCTCGGAGCCGTGTGAGACTGCATTGCTCTCACAGGTGACTTTGGATGCCTTGAACAGAAGGATGCAAAAGCAACAAGGCTGTTCCTGTTCTGGGTGGCATATCAGCAAGGGCTTTTAGGTAGCGTCATGGTTGGGGGAGCTGTGCAGGTGTAATGGTGCGGTGATACCAGACACCCATCCTCAACACCCTTCTGTATTTGGCTGCCCAATGTAAGTGTGGCAACAAAACTCCCTCCCTAAAGGTCAGAGATTGCTTCAAATACAGGCAAAATATCAGATAAAGCATTTCTTCACTAGTTCACTAGGGCCACAGGCAGCTTCCCCAAGTCATTGTCACAATTATAGCTGGATAGAGCCCATCTTTGTTAACCAGAAAAATAACAAGCTTTCCTTTTACGGTTTATTTTTCTTTCCCTTCTTTACAGCAGTAGATGTTTGGCTTTTGTGCAGTGCTGCGTATCATAATCAGTTGTGACTTTTTTAAAATTTGATAACAAAGTAATAATTTGTGTTCAAATCCTTTTGATTGGGGGTGTGTGTGCGCTTGCAGGGTTAAGATACTGGATACATCTTCTGTATCCCACAGGTGTTGTACAAAGAAAACTTGGGGCGAGCAACCCCCACCCCTATGACTCCAGAGATGGAGAGAGTCAAACGCAATCAAGAACACATTAGCTCGGTATTGTCTGGAAGATGTAAAAAGGATATGATAGAGCACTTACTTTTTTTCTAAATAACCTAAGTTTGCCTGGTTTTAACCAACCTTCTAATTTTTTCCCTCAAACATAGAAAGTCACCTCTTAAAATTATACTATTTAAACAATTTTTTTGTCAATTAACTTTTTAATACTATTTTCCCTCTGACCTTTTTTTTTTTCTTTCATAATGGATGGTGTTTACTCTAAACCCAGTAACACTACAGCTTTTAATTTGTACATTTGTGACTCTGAGTTACTTTGTGCTCTGTAGGTTGTATACAAAGAAGGCTTAGGGAAGGCAACCCCCACTCCGGTTACTCCAGAGATGGAGAGAGTCAAACGCAATCAAGAACACATTAGCTCGGTACTGAAAGAAGACAGACAACAATCTTATATTAAAAATAACCACTCTGAACAAAAACTCCACTTCTAACTTAGCCTTATTTTCTCAGTTTTCCTTGCTTTTGCATATTTTTCCCTTTGATTTTTACCTTTTTCTCTCACAAATAACTTTTTTAGATGCTTTATTTCCCAAGATCTTTTCTACCCCTGCAGTGATTAGTATGCTTAATCAATAACACCATTTACAGAATGAGCTATGACTTACTCCAGTCTGATTTGTGGACACCTTTTTGCACATTGTAGGTTTTGTACAAGGAACATCTGGCAAAAGGAACTCCAACACCAATGACTCCAGAGATGGAGAGAGCTAAACGCAATCAGGAAAACATCAGCTCGGTATGTTCTATTCAGTTAATACATGAAACTGTTTTTAAAAGTAACATTTCAATCCCTGAAATCCTTACTCACAGTAACATTGCAGATGTTAACATAACTACCTAACTACCTAGTTTGGAAGTAGGAAGTAACCATACTAAAATAAAATCCTTTAATGCTTGCTTTTTACTTTCTACAGCAACTGAGCAAGTCTTCTGTGTGATTAGCTGCTTTAGTTTGGAGGGTTTTTAAACAATAGTTGAATCTCAAACAACATGTATTGCCTTCAAGTCTCTTGCAAATATGTTCTGTTTTTACTGTCTTACACTGCATGACATGTAAAATGATTGCTCTTCAGTAACAGTATGCTATGTTAGATTGTTGACGTTCTATATTAAAACATGATAAATCTGGAAATAGCCTTCAGGCCCTATTTTACTAACCTGTTAATCCAGAGGCAAATCCCAAAATACCCCATTGTAAATTTTTATATACGTAAGATCACAGGATGGTTTGGGTTGGAAGGAACCTTAAAGACCATCTAGTTCCAACCCCCTTAACATGGGCAGGGACACCTTCTACTAGACCTGGTAGCTCAAAGCCCCGTCCAACCTCGCCTTGAATGTTGTCATGGCTTGATAAATCCAGAAATAAAGTATCTGCAGATGTTTACAGAAGTATGATGTGACTGTTATAACTTAAAAAAAGAAACCTTACAAACCCAGTAAAAACTGTAGTATATCAGCGAAAAATACAAGTCAAATTATGTTGTCTGTTCCACACTGGTAACTTCACTGAGGCCAGTGAAGTGCAGGTCAAATATATGAAAATAGTACCTGGATCACTATTACTGCATTATTACCTCTATCTGTTGTTAAAAGGTTAAAAAGACAAGGCTCTTTTAATTAAGAAAAGGAATGTTTGGTATCAAGGCCAGAGCTGTCCATGTCTCATATAATTATGAAGAATAATTTTGTTTTGCATTCTAATGTTATTCACCAGTACAGCTCTGCTGCTTCCCCTGCCCCTTCTTTGCCAGGTTGCTTCAGTACATCTTGTTCCTCGTGATGCAGTAGTTTGGTGCCCTGTGTTCACTTCCTTTTTCTCATTTGGCAGGTTCTTTATTCAGACAGTTTCCGAAAACAAGTACAAGGCAAAGCTGCGTATGTACTGGATACACCTGAGATGCGGCGTGTGCGAGAGACCCAGAAAAACATCTCTACAGTAAGACCATTTATAGATGTATTTATAACTTGGCAAGTGATGTAAATAACAACATAACTTTGTTGCTGAGGCATTCTAGGGTTTGCAGCCTGAGCACAATGTATATATACCAAGTCTAGTTATCCAAGTAACTTAAGTGCTAAAGAGCGATTGCAGGAGAGGGGTGTTTGGGGTTAGGCCCTCTCATTGTTCCTAGGTTAGAGAAAACAAAAGTTCTAAACAGCAGTGCACCTCTATACTCGAAACTTACCTGAGGTGAGCAGGAATAAAAATTACTCATCTAAAGCTACAGAGAACAGATGCTTCATTTTAAATTGCAGGTGAAATACCATGAAGAGTTTGAGAAAAGCAAAGGTAGTTTCACACCTGTAGTTACTGACCCCATTACAGAACGCGTGAAGAAGAACATGCAGGACTTCAGTGACATTAGCTACAGGGGCATCCAACGGCGAGTAGTGGAAATGGAGCGAAAGCGCGTGGACCAGGATCAAGAGACGCTCACAGGTAAGCAGAACGCAGGTTTTATAACAATTCAAGTACTTGATTTACACAAAACACAAGCTGACCTGGATGAGTTGTAGCATTTAAGATCAGCCCTATCAATTCAAACTTATCATTAGTTGGAGATGATGTTTTTATCAAAGTCCATTGCAAAAATATTCTCTTATAGCAGCTGTAAATCATCTGTGGTCTGCCTGTCCCATTCTGCCCAACTTTGTAACGTAATGCTGGATTTACATTTCTTACTTACATTTTTAACTTCATCACTATGCATACTAGAGAAATACCTCACTGATGTAGATTAAGTAATAAATAAATTAAGCCTAATCTGTGCTATAGATTTGAGACTTATGACATACTGCTTGCCCTTTTCTGATGTGCTTTCGCTCCTCTTTGGGACAGATGTGCTGCTCAAGTTCTGAAAGCTGCTTGAGCTACAGCATCTCCTCAGAAGATGCCCTTTCTCTTGCAGGTCTTCGTGTGTGGCGCACTAATCCTGGTTCAGTCTTTGACTACGACCCAGCAGAAGACAATATTCAGTCCAGAAGCTTACATATGATCTCTGGTTTGTTCCATAGGCTGTAGTATTGTTTGTGCAAAATAAATAGGTTTTGTACTTGTGCAAATCCAACCAGTAAAGCTGACAGCTTGGGGATACTAAAGCACAGCTTCACACTCCACCTGTGCAAGAACGCAAGTGTAGTGTTATGCGCTGACTTAAACAGGGCCAAGATTTCAAATGTTATAGAGGGACACAATTCTTGTGAGAATTAACTAGAGGAGAAATCGTCTATAGCTCCTCCTCACCAGCATACCTGTTTTTATGCTAGCTCCATAAATGAAGCTAGCTGTTTAATATAGCTATTTCTCAAAAAATATGTTAATCTTATATATAAATGATCTAACAAAGCCATGGAGAGGAGTGTTTGATCCACAGATAGCATGATACAGTGGCTTACCCGTAACGTGTGCTTCCTTTTTAAATAACTAAAAATACTGTTCCTCAGTTACCTTTTTTCTTTGTTTAAACTCCTTTCCTGCTAATTATTTGAATTGCATCCTGAATGATTGAAACCACAGTCTTGGGCATGGCTCAGCTCTGTCAGCAGATAAGGAAAGCACAGGATAATTGAAATCGAAATTCTGAAAGTAGCTACCACTAAAGGGAAGGAGGTTGGAGAAAGAAAAAAAAACAAACCCTATTAACAGGGACATAGTAACTGTGCCTTTCTGAGTAGAACTTCAGCATGTTGTCCATAGAAGACTTAAAAATGGCAAATACCACTGAGTAACCATAAAAATACTGTGATTAACTCACATGCTTTTTTCCATTAACTTTGTAAAATACAGTAACCAATCCTGCTTAGCATGCATGTGGCCTGTGTCAGTTTTGTACTCTAGGCACAACTTTGGCAACAGTGGAGAGCTTTAGGTATTTTTACAGAATCTGTGTGTGTATATATACAAAGTAACCTATATATATGTGTGCGTGTGGGTGTGCATATACATGTTTATATCCACATGTATTTTTATGTGTGCATCTCCTTACAAAACAAAAATGTAAATTGGTTCCTGCTGCTTCCTCCTTGCAGTCCAAGCCCAGCGCCGCAGCCGGGAGCACTCCCGCTCTGCCAGTGCCTTGAGCCTCAGTGGTGGCGATGAGAAGTCCGAACCCTCAGATGGCGTGGATCAACATTTGTCCTACTACAGCAGTGGAGGCCTCTTTGCCACTACAACAGGTAGGAGGAGAACAAACTTGCCACTTGCTCCCGTATGAGGACACATAATATCCAGGCTGTCTGGCAGAGCAATGCTGGACATGGGCTCATGTTGAGTAATTCCTTTAGCCAGGAAAAAGCACAGAAGTACATCTGCATAATGTCGAGATATAGACATAACCAACAGCTGCAAAATAGTGTTTCAGATTTGACCCACCTAATGACCCACCCATGGTCTTTATTCAGAGCAACTCTGACCCTATTGCCAACTCTGTAGTAAGCAATACAATATGTATTTTCCTTTTGTAGTGGGCTACAAGCACGCTAAAACCATAGAGTTACCCCAGCAACGGTCATCATCAGTTGCCACCCAGCAAACAACAGTATCATCGGTTCCCTCCCACCCATCTACTGCTGGGGTAAGTAACATTGTTTGGTTGTATTAAGATACGCATTCCCAGCTTACTGAAGTTCATACCAGCACCTACCAAAGGTGCACAGCCCTGGAGGTCTTCAAGATCTGATGGCGTGTGCTCCACATCATGCTTCAGACCATGCTAATCCAGGACTGAGTTGGCCACACGCCTACTCACTGGCCTGAAGCTTGGTACAAACCCCAGTGAAGGTGTAGCAGTTATTGGAGTGGGACAGACCCTCCCCTGTTCTTGAACACTTTAAATTAACATGTCTTCCTCTCCTGAGATTGAGTCTTGGAGTAGCTATATGACAATGGGTATGGCATTGCCTCCCCCACAAGATCTGCTGGGAGGCAACAACTTAAAGTTATGGCTGGAGCTACCTGGAGCCAATATTGCTCAAATACACTGCAAACATGTCCAGCCTCAGTGCTGCCAAAACACACAGGCTGTAACCCAAGGTACTGTGAGACTTGGGTATTTAAGGTATTTAGTTATTGAGAAGAAATGTTTTGTGATCTGAAGCCAGGAGATTTAGGCCAGGCAGATGCTGCCATCAGTAATACTGTTAGAGTACTGAAATAAGTTGAAGCATAACTTGCCCTTAGCCTGCTTTTACATTTTGTTTCTCACCAACAATGTCCGTCAGTGCTGACAGCAGGGCTATAAACATGTCTCCTTTTTTCGCCCCCTTTCCCCTCCTTAAACCTGACAGAAGACCTACCGGGCCATGTATGACTATATGGCAGCTGATTCTGATGAAGTTTCCTTCAAAGACGGTGACACAATTGTAAACGTACAATCCATTGATGAAGGCTGGATGTATGGCACCGTCCAGAGAACCGGCAAGACTGGCATGCTGCCTGCCAATTATGTAGAAGCTGTCTAAACCCAACCACCTCTTCCCATAAAGCACATCAGCATGGCATGGACATGCCGGAGCCTTAGGAAAGGGTCTGTAACACTTTCTCCAAAGTGCCTTATTGTCTTCCATGTTGATAGCGCCTTATGAACTGTGTGGGGGAAAAAAGTAACTGCAGAGCAAAATACTCTTGAAACATCCTTCCAAAACATATTTGAAAACTACCACCTGTAAGCACACTACCAGGCATTGCTCAGAACGCTATTTCTTCCAATGCCAAAAAAAGCAACACCCTACATTTTAAAAATATTGCCTGGAACTTTCAAGCACCACTATGCCGGAACATGATCCAGCTCAGTCTCTCCAAAGTTCTCTACATGTACTTATGACTAAGATTACCAAATATTACTTTATTCATTCTCCCATAGAGAGAGTATTTTTCTGGGCTATTCTAAAATGTTTGAATTTATTCACTTCTTTTCAATACAAGCAATATTTAAGCTTAGTATCTCAAACCAACATTTATCTGGGGCTGGTGGGGAAACCAAACCCCAACCCGAAAGCCTGTCCTTCTGCTTGCTGAGCTCTTGTGCACGTGATTTTCATGCAACTGTTCTGGGGTCAAAAGCTATTATTACTTGTAAATTAGTGCCTAAATAAAGCTAATGTTTCTGCAGTATGCTTGCTTCATTCACTCATGCTGAAGAGTGGGAATCAATCTCACAACAAACTGGCTTTGTTCAGAAAACTATTGAGAAAGGGAAAGAACCCAGGAGGTGGTGGAGGATGCAACAGCCACAAGAAACTGAGGGGCTCTGGATGAAGCTGGACAAGTTGTATCATACCTGAACACAAGGGTTATTGGCTTCCTCTACTGAAGCAGTTGGTGCCAGCTGGTTTCCGAGAAAGAAGGAAGTAAGAAATCACTGTATACTGTGTCCAAGAGAGACTAAAGATTAAAAACAGGTTAGCAGTAGAAGGAACTGCAACATGAACTCTGAGGAATTCAGAGTTCAAAGGGAATTCATGGCATGTCATGGTGTACACAGCCAGCTTGAAAGTGAAACGTCCTTCCTCAATGTGGGGTTCAGGACTGCCAGCACTGAAGGGCATTCGTTAGTTAAACAAAGATGTTAACGCCCTTTCGAGATGTGTTAGGAACATCCTTATATGTGCAGGGCACTGGACACAAGAGTTGAACAAGCCTGAGATGGCAGACTTGGAACCAAAATAATATTTTCAAGAAAGCAAGAAAACCTGCCAACAACTCATCACTGGCACTGTTCATGTCACAGCACCAAGACACCTCTTTGTCCCATTCACTGTCTTCATGAGATGCATGAACAGAGCAAAGAATATTGAGAGTTCTGATGACAAGTTACTGCCAGGTCCTCAAGGACCTGCTCCTACCTTAAGGCAGCAGTTCAGCTCTCCCAGCTTGTGGATCCAAAGCAATGCTCAGGGAGGGCTAAACACGGCTGAAGGGAAAAAACAACAAACTAAAACCACAATACCATTAACAAGTCTGGGAACTATCTGCTCTTTTATTTGCCCATGTGTAAGTTCTAAAACCAGCTGCAGCAATTCCTTTCAATACATGTTCATTTTGGTAGCTACAGAACAATATATACAAATTAGATTTCCAGAGTAAAAACCAGGAACTCTCTCTGAAGGTCTCTGAGAAGCAGCAATGCATTCCATGCAATTATAACTCAAAATCATAAGTTATTAACCAACATTGGCTGTAAGTCTGTACACAATATACAAAGAGCTCTTGTCAAATTTATTCATTTCCCAAGGGAAAAGTCTTCTCTACAGAAGGAGAACTGCTGCAAACAAAGAACATGGGGAAAAGCCTGAGACATTCTGCAAAGTCTTTTGACTGTAAGGGCACATTTCATTATCAACTTCTTAGTGTGATTCTTAGAAAAATACATGCAAAAATAGATGCCTCCTGGCTGTCAAATACCAGGTTCCTGGACTGTTGCTGGGGTACGGAATTAAGCACATCTTATCTCAATACAAAACACTGTGCTGAGAGATTGCCGCCATCTGTCAGGGTGTCAGCAGCTTCAGAGGAAGCCAAGGGGGCAGCAGGCGAGTGGAGCCATGAGATCGATCTCTTACCAAATACCATGAGTTTGCAGCAGTAAGAACACTTAAGATTTGAAAAAATAATTTAACTACTTTGTTGGTTTGGTTTCACAGTCTTTGCTATTGCACAACTTTGTCGAGTTTTCTTTCACTACCTGAAAGAAATATGCATAGCAATACAATACAAATACCTCTAGTAGCGAATGAGTAATCCCACAAATTACAACCAAAAAAAAAAAAAAAAAGCCCACCCAAAAAAAACCTAAAAATAAAACAAAACAAACCCCAACAAAAACACCCCAAAAAAATAAAAAGGAAAAAAAAAAACCCCAACATCATACATTTTTCTCACATAGGTGTTAAAAAATCTTTTACAGTACAAAATGCACAGTTTAAGGAATAATTCACCAGTAAGAAAAGAAGGGTTTGGCAGAAATTGTTGTAACAAAATTCTCCTTACTTAGGAATGGTAAGCACCTAATCTGAATTTTCATGGGGTGGCGACTTCCAGCGAGCCTGCAGATTTTTCATGATACAGTTTGTCATGCCAACAAGTTTTTCTTGCATCTCAAAAAGCTGGCTGCCTGAATAGCTGTGAAGGTCTTCAGCGCTCAGCTGAGCAACAAGCGCATCAATCTGGCTCATCAGATCTGCAGGGGGCTGGTCATTTGTGTTCACGACAATGGGTTCAATCAAATCTGAAAAGGAAGGACAGTAGGGCAGGGCAGTCTGCCTGTCTGGATTTAAACCTAAGCAGAGTTATGTTACAGCTTCTTTTGTACTAAGTAATATATTCAAGCAGTCTATAAAGTAGTTGTCCCACACAATGAGAGCTTCTGACAGAGGCAGCCCTCAGGACTCCACGCTACCCTTCTTTACCCTTTGTACAATAAAATTAAGGAAAGACATGAAAGTGTTTGATTCAGATACTGCCAGTGCCAGACTCTGAAACTGGGCAGCTGAGGAGAAGTTACTGACCACTTCTTTGTTCTTTAGGTAAACAAATGCTTCAGGTATCTCGTAGGAAGCACAAACATGGGTTCCTCTGAGCTACCAGGCCAAACTCCAAAAACGCATGGAAGAATTCAAATGAAAAGCTAGGCAACCAAATCCAAACTGGGTATCCAGGGAATTAACCCCCTCCTCTTCCACCACCTCCAGATGAGGCACCACCGAACTACCTCTGCTTCATCTTGCTTGTTTTTGTGCATGCCCAAAGCCATAGCCGTTACTACACCATTAAACAGCTCAGGACAGAACATGCTGTGGGATTCAGAAAATTAAGTACTTAGAGCCCTGCCTAATTTGTTCTTTCCATGCTTATTCAAGCTTATTTAGGGAAAACCAGCATCCTTCCCTCAAAATATGTAACAGGCTTTAAAAAGCCATTGTCACAGTGTGTCACAAAGTGGCTAAGTCAAACACCTATATAATGTGCTAATATTTGTAATATTTAAAAAAAATCAAGTGTTCCCATAGGAGAATGAAAGCAGCAATATAGCAGAAACACCCCAATCCTAAGCAAAACCCCAGCAATATTTACCTGTTGCAAGTTTTTCTTCCTCTACAGAAAGAGATTTATCTTCTACATTACTTATAGGCTTCTCTGTGTCTTCAAGCACTACCATTTCCTCAAATCCTCGAGATTTTACCTGAAGAATTTTTGGGAAAGAACAAAAAATGCATTTTCAGAGAAACAAAAATAAGATTACATGGTGGGACATGTTTTAACCTCATACTAGATACAATCATTATTCCTGTTAATAATATTGTAAGCCAAGTCTTCTGTACCTTGAATTCCCAGGTGACTGTGACAGGTAGAGGTTAACATTTTAAAGTGCTATTTCTAACAGGGGAAATCATGTTATTCCTCATGATGGATAATAATAATGTTATTCCTCATGATGGATGTTAGCAGTGCATTAGGCCAATACTGGCTTTTTGGGTACTAAAATTAAACTTTACCTGTTGCTCATGATAGCCTTTCAGAGCTCTTTTAACATTGGAAATTTTCGGAGAGCGGATGGGAAGAGTTTTGATTTCTGATGCTGTCAAAGTACTCAGATCACCCACTGTCTTAATGTTCTTTGCTCGAATAAGCTGCCCCAAGCCTCTGGCGCTGCAGCAGGGGAGAAGGAAAAACAGATTATTATCTGGAATTCAAGTCCTTTCTGCCTGGCATGGTGGGGCAGAAAGGAATCTTATATGAATGCTGGTTCACACGCACATAAGTGAAGGAAAAACCAAGATGCAAATGACATTCTGGCTGCAGAAGCACACCTTTCTGCAGTTTATCCTACATCCATCAACGACTAGCATTCTAAAGCCCACTCACATGTAACAGGAGTGGAAAGAAAAGGAGCTGAACATACTAGCCACAGCCATTCTTAGCAGCTCCCACTGCATGTCTATAGTTTGTCACGACAAGTTACCAAAATTCAGATTGGAACCCAAACTAGCTGAGCACGTGGCCTTTCTTGCATTTGAAATGTAGGTTTTTTCCCAAAATCCTGCTTCTCCTTCAGGACACAGAAAGCTCCAGCTGCTTTGCTACAGATAGTCACAAAGATCAGTCTGCTCTGCCATATGAAGTGGAGAAAGCTCCTGGTGTTCCTGGATGTGAGCTTTTCATATTCTTACAAAAAAGATGACTTGAATAATTCCAAAACAGTTAAGTCTCTCCCCACCAAAATAACCTCTCTCCTTTAAAAAAAACCTTGCAGAAAGATGTCTCCAAGTTATCACATTCTGCATCAGAAAATTTGGCTTCGTAGGTTTGGTAAGAATTCTGTTTCTATTAAATTGTCATCTTCAAAAGCAACAATCCACTTACCATATGTTTGATGTAATCTGAGGTAAAATTACATCGACTGGCGCTTTGCAGCCAACTAACGCAGGATACATGCATTCCATGGGGCCAGGCAGTGACTCCTTAGTCATTTCTGTGATCTTGAATAATACAGAAAAATTATTAAATTGACTATCACACAACTGAGTATGGGAAAAAATAGAAGAGATACATGAACCAAAGCACATCTTACTAAACACTTCTTTGAGCTCTTAAATTTAGGGTTACGAGATCCTGGGGACAGAAATCCTTTGGTTGGAGTGGTAATATGCTGGATAGAAAAAGAGGAAAAGATATCTCTCAGGATCACAGGAATTCAGTTAATTGTAAGATCCTAGCTATCTAGATCTCAGAGCACGCTTGTCTTCAGAGAGGAGTAACAGAATCAGGCTAAACCAGTTACAGCTACACCTTACATCAGTAAGGTTTCTTACCTGTACTTATTCTCTGCTCTTATAATTGTAACACATACTAAAGCAACATTACTGATAATAAACAAGAACCGCGAGTACTTGTGACATACAGAACAGAAGTAACAGAATTTACCTTGGCCTGAATATTAGATAAAATTTTAAGACTTCGGGAAGATGGTGAAGAGTGGGATCTAATGACAGGGCTTCTTCTATCTATGTCATCTGCCAGTCCTTCTTGATAAATTGGATTTGCAAAAGAGACTCGACGAATCTGTTTTTAGAAAAGAGAAGTAGTTTTTATAGCATGAACTCAAACCACCACACTCTGGGGAAGTAAGTCTGAGGAGACAGAACAGCTCCATTTGAAATAAAAGTCATTAATGTTCTCGAATGACACAGATAGTGTTTCAGTGAGGACAGGAAGCGTGGCTTACTCACTGCTGAAAGGAACAGCAAATGCATTTTGTTAAGCTGCTCAAACCCCGGTGCCAAGACCCTGACTGATTACAGCAGTTCTGCAGTGATGTGTCGCACCGCAGCACAGGCAGCAGCCTAGACTTGGGCTCTGTTTTGAAAATACAACTCCCCACCCCTAGCCCTGTGATAACACAGGCCTGTCAGGGCTTGCACATTTCAAAAAGAAATCTCTACGTCTTCAGCATAACATCATTTACAACAAAAAATACAGTCAATAATTCAAAATATTTGAAACTCATTACACTGCAGACACTGTTACACATCCTGATTATGAACCAAATGAACTGCAAGCATCACATCATGAATCACATCGTAGTACCTTATTAGTGGGCGACAGGGAATCATCATCTTGATTTCTTTTTACACCTCTCTTTAAAATACTTGTAGATGGAGAAGCTGAAGGAGACCACATGCAGCGTGCCTGCATACCATTAGGGCTTTCATTAACTACCACTAAAGAAGCATCATCTTCCGGCTTTTGAGGTGAATCTACAATGTTATTTTCTACTGCATCTCCTTTGTCCAAGGCCATATTTTGAGGGACTGTAATTTCAGTTTCCTCTAATTCCTCCTTTATCTCTTTATCTTGATTAACACACATTTCTCCCACAGCATTCTCAGCTACTTCTTTATCATCCCAACTGCTTTCTAGCTCATTCATCTGTTTTTCCTCAGGCTTGCTAACATCAACCAGTGCCTCAGGTATCTCCTCCAGTTGTTCATTCAGACTGATTTCTTCCTCTGTAGCTCCTGGTTCTTCATCTTGATTCCCTGCAATCAGATCGCTGCCACCAGGCTCCTCTGGCACACACTTGGACAGACACTGTTCAGTTTGGCCATCCTCATCAGCAGGTTCTTTTATTTCCAATACAGAGTCAGTGATTTCACCTGCTACACATACTGGATTTTCTAGATCCTCCTCCAGTACAGAGCTCTTTCCTTCCAGGTTATCCTCAGATGATCCCTCTCTTTCCAAGTTAAGGGCACTAGGCTCCTTAGGAGGATGCAGTGGAGTGCTCATTGCACAAGGTGCCATGGACAATCTCTTGTCAAAATCTGAATTACTGGACATCTCTGATGTATTTCCAGGAGTCTGAACTGGGGTGATTTGGGGCTCACTCAGTTCATGAGTGTTCCCATTTTTTAATTCAGTCAACGACATTACTTCTTGCTTTGACTTTTTGTTACAGCAGTCACAGCTCTTTGGTTTTTTCAGCCTTTTGCTTCTTTTGTGCTGACACTCAGGTATTTGTGAAAAGGAAAGATCACCACCTGAAGCATTTGCTGCAGGTACAGATTCAGGCAGAACAGTTGCATGACAGTCCTCTACAACTGTTCGCTTCACAATGTCTTCATCTTTCTCTGCTGCTTTCAAATCTGGATCAGCTACACATGGGTTGGTGACCGATTCCACCAGTGTGTGCCTCTTGTTCTGTTCCACGCTGCCGTTCTGCACACCAGATGAACCCTTCGAGCTGGCAGATCCCATGGCTTTGCTAGCATCTGTGGGAATCACTTGGGTCTTCGGGCCACACGGTTCAGATGTCAGTGCAGCATCTGTGCTGACTTCACAGCTCAGCTCACCTTTTCTTGCTTCCAACAGATCCTTTGTTTCGTTTCTTTGGGAAGACACCTCATGGCTATGGCTTCCCGGCTGTAGATCTTTTAATTTACCTTCAAGAAAATCACTCCTATTTTTCGCTTTGGCAGACCTTTTCTTCCTCATGCTTTCTTCCTTGCCCTCAGAGCCATCAGCCTCTGAATTTTCTATGCTGGAAAGCAATCCTTGTGAAGCTCTTCTTGTGTGGTATCGTGGGCGTTCCATCTTCTGACCTGCTGTACTTGAACTACAGTCTTGACCTTCTGTGTCAGCCTTCAAGTTCTCTTCTGACCTCCTAGCACTCTTGTTCACTTCCTCATCAGGGCCTGCTGAAGCAGGAGACTCCTCTGAGTTACGGTCCTCTGCAGTTCTCTCGTGTAGGTTGCTTTCTTTATTCGTATTTTCCGTAGCTTTCCCAGAAACTGCTTTCTGCTTTTGGGATACATCATCTTTAGCCTGTGGCACCTTCTTCTGCCCAGATTTTTCGTTGTCTTTGCATCTGTCTCTCTTTTGGTGGCCATCTTCCTTATCTTGACTAGCTGCTGTACTTTCTACAGTTTCTGACCGCCGTCTTGAAGAACGTCTTAGTGCTTTCTGACTAGGAGACGCATGTGGAGCCTGACTGTCATCGCTTGTGACCTGGTCGGATGACACGGTCGTCTCTGGGGGTGTATTTTCTTTAGAATCGGTATCTAATGCCTGGGTCTTTTCTGTTTCTGCTATCAGATCTTCAGCTCTTTTAATTTCTAGTTCTGTAGAATGGAGAACTTGGGACTGAGCAAGGAGACTTCGTTCCACGTCTTCTACTGCAGAAGACAGATTATTTTTTATATTTTTCGAAGCACAAGACTCTTGTACGCTTTTCTCTTGTTCTGACCTGATTAATGACTTGGACTGCTTATTCCCTTGGTGCTCCATTTTACTCTGCCTGCGAGTCAGCCTTCGTATTGCAGTAAATATTTGTTCAGATTTTGTAGGCTTTTTATTTTCTTCTCCAGATTTTTCTGATTTAGCACTAGTCTTTTCCTGTTTACCTGTCATAGAAGCACCTCCGGACATCTCTGATATACCATTCAATGCTGAAAGGCTGAAGGGTCTGTTCTCTGAACTACCAAATTTCTCCAAAGTAATAAAAGACTGCCGTCGACTTGCAGGCTGTGGTGTTCCAGAAATTATGTCACTTGAAGTTGAACTGTTGCTAACATTTGAAGTGTTTTCGTTCCCTGCTAAGAGCTCCTTTGAAGCCGTTTCCACAGTACTTCCTTCTAATCCCTCTCCAGCTGATGGCTCCTCCAGAATCATCCCAGTTGTCTCCCTTCTTGATTCTCCCTCACTGTTTAAAGTTGAGCTCTCTTCTAGGTGAGTAAGAGGTGATTTGTTCACATAGGCAGCATTCTTAAGAGGATTATCTGATTTGTTGGTGCATCCTTCACTCTTTGCATTTTCTTCCTGTCCCAAAAATATAAACAGAAAATATTGTAGTTTTGCTATGAACAAAATATTAAAAAACCAGCTCTGGTGGAATAGAAAACAACAAACCACCCTTCTTTCCAATTATTTTATTGTCTGTCCTTCAGTAGTTATGAAAGACAAAGCTTGTGGTTTGTTGGGTTTTTTTTTTAAAGTCATTTAATCCCAAAACATGAAGAACTGCAAAACTGTTTTATTTAAGTTTTGCCAGATACTAACAAACCTACTACTCAAACAGGTTTTATGAAAATTCTGCTGTATTTCACCTACTGTCTGTTTGGAACTATAGCTGCTTAAGGCAACTCCTCTCCTAAAGGGAATAAATCTGTATTTAGGACTTCCAAGTTCCAAAATCTACTATTTAATGCCCTGAGGCCCTTACAACTTCATCCAAAAGAAGTTCAGAATGTGGAAATTTAGCAAAGCCGTTAAAAGCGTGATCTGCTAGAGTAACATAGAAATTAACATTAAGACTTTTAACAGTGCAAATAATTACAGAAGAATCATGTATACCAAAACACATCCACTAGGGAAAAAAGTGTTATGGAAGAGAAGGCAACAGTGTTGTGATTACTAAATCATAGACATACAGCACCGGAGCAAGCCACAGTAAGTCTGTGCTGCAGGTCTGGGGTATTTTCACCCCACTAAAATATTAGTCAGTGGTAGCACACAGACATGACTGACCACAAGTCCCTACAATACCTGTAGCTGTGTAACTTAAATACATCCACACTACATCTAATTATATGAATCCTCCCATTTTGAAATGAAGTCAAAATGCATAATGATTGGCCCTTTCTGATTTAAATTATGCAAAGCAGAACACAGCACAAAACCCTCTGACAACAGTATTGAATTCTCATCCGGTGATGAGAATGAAATACAAATCACAATCGCTATCAGCGTATTCCACAGTCACAGAGCCTGTGTCAGTATCATTCTGGCATGGAAGAAATAGTGGACACCAAAGAAAGAAAAGATATTCTTACAGGTTAATCAACACAGAGAAAGGAAATTATTCCTGTGAGCTAATACATTTGAGGGTGTTTCTTTTTGTTTGAAGAGTTTCCAAATCAATCTTAAAACCGTATCATAGCCAATAATAAAAGATTTATGCCCTTAATTACCAGAGCTACTAACATGAAGAAAACATCACCAGCATGGTTATTATTCTGGTATCTTAATTACTATAAGACAATGTGAAATTACCTGAGGCTTGGTTTTAGTATCTTCTTTTGCATTTTCTATTAAAGATGATTTTTCCCTGAAATAGAAGTTACTTGAGTTAGGAGTGTTGCAGAAAGGGAGGACACCTTCAATGTACACACTGGCCCCTTTTCATGCATACACTGTCCACCTTTACTTACAAAGAATCTTCCTGGCTTTGAGTGTACTGAGAAAACAAGGTACTATCTTGTGATGCATCCAAATTGTTGTACATAGCAGGAATATCAACTCTGAAACAAAACCAGAAACAGGAAGTCAGATTCTTTTATTGAAAAACTGAAAGGAGGACAGGGTAGTGTAACACATTCATCGCAAGAGAGCAGATGCTTGTATGAGGCGGACTGAATGTCAAACTCTAAAGACCACCTGAACAGCAACAAGCACCCCAGTAGGGGCTGTTGCACAAAGAGCAGCGCAGTGTATGTGAAGTGTCCAGAGGCACTGCAGCTGCACACTCCACTCTCTGGTTTGGGCAGGAAATATGCAATATTGCAACTGGCTGATACAACCTCACACCCCAACTGGCATGGCAAACTGCAAAGTGGAACCAGGGCATGATATATCGCCTTATTTCCAGACTGCTCTTGTCAGTTGCGTTAAATCTTTTTTCATTTTGAACATGCTTTTGGAGAAAAAAGCTGTGGTTGGCATCCCACTCTGCAAAGAACTAATTCACATATAGAATCCAACCGAGTTCCTGTCAAGCACCACTGTACATAAATTTTGCTTACCCTGTGTTTTTGCTGCCTGAAAATACTCTGAGCATTATTTTCTCATATTAAAAAGAGGATAATTCTAAGCATTCCCTTGCAATTAAGATGAGTCTTGGGAATATCCTAATTTGAGATATGCTGCTGACACAAGCTGTCTCTTCAAATTTAGAAGTCTTTCCTTCAGATCAGGTAAAAAACTTTTCAATGATTTAAGAAAAATTACATCTTCCATTTCACATGGCAGAAGTTGTGAATTAAAAATGCAAACTCAAAATTACCAAACTCCTAACAATTAACAGAGAGTATATTTAATCAAAATAGGAGCTTTAGATCAGAGAGTAATTTGGTTGCTTTAAAATAGTAACGCAAGGAACTTTGTTAGCTTTAAACTTTGTAACTTGTATAGAAGAGTAAGACTTAATTGCCTATAATAGTCTGATACAGAAATTGAAATTCTGTCAATCTGACATACTCAGTGTAATGATATTCCACATTAAGTTTACAACAGAGTAAGTCACAGACCTCTTTGACCTAAGCACTTCTTTTTGACGTTCAGTCAGTACTCTTGCTTTTGTTTCTGGAGGAATATACACAAAATCAATGGATTTCTCTTCTTCCAAAAGTATCTCACTTTTAGCCTTTGAAGATGAAAATTCTAGTTTCAACTACAGAAAGGAAAATAAAAAAAAAATTAGAAACAAACCAGAGGAACTGGAAGTGTTTTCCTACTTCAGGTACAGTCATCCTAAATGGAACAGTTATCAAATAACCACTATTCTTGCAGTGGTTACATATATATATTTATATATGTATATATACATATATAAAAATATACTACAAAAATATTAACTGACACAAATCCCTCACTAGGTGATGATTTTCTTCACGAGTGATTTTTTACCCCCCAACACTACCACTGAGGAGAGATCCTGCAGCCCCTCCACCATGCCCGTAAGCAAGCTCCTGCACTTTGGCATCTTGAAGTTCAAAGCCTGTAAGAGGGGAAGGTACCTCAGTGCTCCTGGGGGATATTATTTACGGCTGTTAGACTAAGTCAGCCATTCCTTAGGAATACAACATCCATGCTCCCTAGTGTGTGTAACCAATTCAGAGCATGCAGCACAGGTCTACCAGGACCAAGACCCATCTCAGGACCTGAATTGGTCACAAACTGCACCCAGACCAAAGGGTGAATTTTGTATATGGTTGCCACTCCCCCCATCCCTCAAGCAGCCCTCCTTAAAACTCAGCAATCTGTAAACTCAGCAGAGAATTTTAGCAGGAAAATTTAACTGAAGTGTGCTATACAGCATAAGTTTGAAAGAAAAATGTTTCAGCATCACAAAAGTCACTATTTTTTACTGAACATTTGCAGCAACACACAGGACATTCCGGTACAGAACAGAATGATTTGACTCTCACACCCATCTGCAGACACCTCACCTTTGCAGATGTCACTTGCACATTACTAGACTTGTCTTTTACTTCGTCTTTTTGTTCACTCATCTGTGCCAATATAGAGCCTCGGTTCTGACCCAACTTTACTTCCATTCCACTTATCTTTGCATCCAGCTGTGAATTTTCCATCTATTCAAAGAAAAATACACTGAATGCATTGTATGGAGAAACCTCAAGCTCACAAACCCATCCTGAGGTGTACTGATTTCTATAACTAAGCCAACCCACACTCCCATTTTCCTCTAAATTATGTGGAGGACAACTTAATTATTTCAAACAAGCTAGCAGAGCCCACAATTTAAAATGCATAAACTGTTAAGGACCAGCTCAGTCTTCTGACAGCACTTACCTGCATAGCTTGTCATTCCAAACCTGAGGCAAGTGCAGGCCAATCACAGTAAAAATCAAAACTGACCTCGCCACTACCTTCTGAATGATTCCCCTAGAGTTATACACAATGAAGCACCCAATGGGGTCAACAAAATATTTACCGCGTCAGAAAATGGACCACTGTATTCTTCGGCCCCCTCAATGCTTTCAAAACCAGGCAGGAGGAGTGGAATTTTCTTTTTGGCTTGGCTTAACACAGATCTGTTCAACAAAAAAGAATTTTAAACTTATAAAGGGATGGGGGAAGGTACAGAACAAGACCAGCAGGTATCCCGGCTTGCACAAAAAGCAGAATACAAACAGTGACGAGAGCAATACTAAGTCATTTGTACATAACCTGAGATCTCTTCCTTTAAAAATATATAAATATAAAAAAACTATGTCTCTTACTTCAACTCTTCAGGATACTTCAATGATGTAGTCTTTGAGAACGTTGCATTCCAGAAGTGGGAACACTGGTTGTGGATCTGTTTGCTCTTATGCTGAAATGCTACACAGAGCAACGGTGAAATCTGCTCCAGCAGTTTGCTATCGTAAGAGCCAGTGCAGTGAGACTGTAAACACTGGATAACCTCGGCCAGGAGTTTTTCCAGCTGAGGGAGAGAAGAAACAATAGGATGTTTTATTTAATTCAAGTATTTCACATATTCACTATTTAAAAGTTTACAACATTTAAAAATCATTATCCCATAGAATAGTATGGCGCAAAGAAAAAGTTTAAACACCCCACCACACGAAGTCTAACAGGTAAGTTTAGTGGTCCTCCCCTCAGTTACATTTTCAGAGGGGGGAAAAAAAAAATCATTTAAAAATTAAATCTCTACCTTCAGTGTACTTTTAATTTTTGTTTAGAATTTAGAAGGAATGGCAAAACTCTCGTATCACACGTTTTCCCAAACCCCAGCTATTTCTCCAGCAAATTTACCTTGTTGTTAAGATTACTGTATACTTTAGATACATCAGCAAGCCTGCCAAAACAAACAAAAAAGTTCAGATTTTGCCATCTCACTTATCCCAAGCACAAGAATTAAACACATCATGCACTCAAGCACTGCACACTGGTTTTAGTATACAACTCAATGAAATAGTGTTGTGAAACTACCCTCCCACTGGGTGATTACAACATTTCCTGATGTGAACAGTTTCAAGTAAGCTCATCCTTTAACCCCCCTGATACTTACATGTTAACTTTAAGAGAAACTAGTGGAAAGACAGTAGTAATTGGTACAAACTTCAAATTAAAGGTTTTCTTATGAAGTAACTCCTAACTGCGTTGTGTTGCTCTTAACCTTCTCCCCAAACAGATTTCCCAGACCCCATAAATATCTGCATTAAAAAGCTGAAGCACTGCCTAAATTAAGTCATTTCATGTAAATAAATGCCTGGATACACCATCCTGAAAAGTGTGAGAAAACTGCATTTAGCAGTTCAGTTTATAAACCTGTGACATCCAACCTGAAGAGGTCCCCAAACTTGTATTTGCTTGGATATGCCTTCCTTCAACATTATACATCCAGCACTCACTTCTCCCTTTTAATTCTAAGAAAGACAATGTTCAAACCAAAGCAGATGAGATGGGAGATGGAGAGAGGTAGCGTTCAACTCAACCTAACACAGCAACAAGTAGGGTCTTGTCTATGAGACAGGGACTCCTGATGAATTTTAGGTTAGAGGTGGCAGCCCTGCTTCAAGTTTCAGTAAAGTTTCAATAAAACTCTTACAGGTTGACTGGCAGCATCCCACCCCATCCTATTCCATCCTCTTATCCCAAACTCTCCAAAGCTGTGCTCCGTTCTCTTTTCCTTATCCCAAGCAAAGCGTACAACTCTTGCATTATCAACAGATCAGAGACAAGCCTCTGCCAGCCCCCTCCCATCAAGCCCCTAATAATTCCATCATGTCCTGGGAAGAAAAGTCTGTAACAATTAAAAAAGCAAAGCCACATGAAAAGAGCAGTGAGCAAAGGAGCATTTCTCAGTACCTCCCTCTGTTTAAAAACTTCCAGAATTTCAGTGTGCATCAACTAATTATGGTTTCTCCATTTCCTACAAAACATTACACAGTTCCTGCCCACTAGAAAATACATCACTGTTAATAAGTATCTTCACCGTAGTGAAAATAAACACCAGGCAGAAACCAACCACTTCAGTCATGTAGAGATGACAATACATTCACTCTGAAGAGACAACAGTTTTACCAACCAGACTTCCAGAAAGCCTGCGGGCTTCCTTTCTTGTACAACTAGGTAGGTTTGGGTTTATTCCTAAAGACAAGCATTACAATGGAGGCTGCTGCCCATGCGTGGGGGGTTTGAACCCCACTGAATCTCAGTGGCAGGCAGGGCTGCACTGTGGGCTGTAAGGTGACGCGCTGCAGCATGCGGGTCAGGCTGCCCCTTCGCTCAGCGCCAGCACTCCATGTTTACACAGCAATTGTAGGCAACGGGGAGCTCTCAGCGACTACCTGGCAGACCCATCCTTTCTGTGGTGTGTGGATGTGCTACGAAACCTGCACCTACCAGGTGAGATGAACCTAGTGACAGACATGCTCTCAAAAGTGAGACTCAGCAGGAGCTGAAAATTCTTAGTACTAATGCCCTGAAACCCCCTGAGCTGTGTTTATTCAGATACATGGCTTGCCACAGACCACACGAAATTTCACCAATATGCAGCAACACAATGAATCCCGTCTTCCAACCGTTCTTATAATACTCACTTTGTTCTTTCATAAAACACTGCCAGGGGTTTTGAAAAAATTGCAAACATAGTCCCAATCACTGAAGGCAATGAAACGCGGCTGATGATGTTGTGAAGAATAGCAATAATTGAAGGACCAACAGAGACCAATGTTTCTGAACAGATTTCTTTGGAACTGAACACATGGAAAGAGTTTAGTAACATCACCAGGAGTTTAAACAGAGAGGCAAGCTTTCCAAGGGGCTCCTTTTTCTTCTTAGACCAATCTGTAGGTGTCTGTGGAGCTAACATAAAAACAGTTTTAAAAACTAGGTTTTTCTACCTAAAAGCATGCATTACAACAAAACATATTTGAACTTTTAGTCTACGTGAGAAAATGAACTTTGATTCCCAAACTCTTATCTATATACAACTTACAACCAGACCTAATACTAGACATACATTTTTAATGCATCATTTTATAATCCCACTACAGATATGATTCCTATTCCTCTGATTTATACTTATGCTTGGTCACACAAATGACGATGCTTTTAAGTGTCTTTAATGCCTACTTGCAAAGAAACAGCAACCACTCCACAGACGCTAGCTGGTACAAAAATTCTGGAACAGGGGAGGAAGGAAGTAGAAGAATCAAGTTTCAGTAGTTTATTTATTTATAAGTGTGGGCTTCAATCGTGGCTTTCCTTATCAGCATTTCCAATTAAATAATTTCATTCTTTCAGCAGTCCAACGCAATGTCTTATTGCTTTAACAAACTCATATAGGGCAGAGAAATGATCAACACTGAGTTTTATACTGAATTACATTATTTTGTAAATTATTTCTTCAGCTTAGTGGTTCTAAATGGGAGTAAGGAACAAAACAACATTTCACATACAGTGACCTTTTGTCTTCTGTTAAACCTATTCTTGACTATTTTATGTGAAGCAGCTTCAAATGTTACGTGAAAGCTCATTGTCAGTTTTAGGCAGGTACTACATAATTAGACTGTGGATTATGTTCAAGCATTACTGCCTCAGATTACACATGAACAAAGCAAAAGCTGAAGATTTCACATGCAAAAATGAAATAAGATCCAAAATACCAAATCCTACTTCAGAAACCAGCCGTGTTTTACAGTGAACTGAGAAGTGGCCTCAACATTTACATCCGTTACAGATGCATTTTGTCAGGCTACACAGTAACTGCTTCACGGCTCAACAAACAGAAAAGATCTGATATTCAAATATCCATACTGGGTGACATTTTTAGTTCCTTTTTATGATTTTTTGTCAGTCCCTCCAGTGCTTAGATAGTATGGTTAGCATATACAGATCACTGATACCCTACAGTCATCACTTCTGCATCTACAACAAACTTAATTTTTACCTACTCTGAAATAAAGACACAGAAAACCCCAATATTCAAGTATTTTCTTACATCTATGTTTTGGCTGATATTTAGTACCGTATGGTGCAAAGTTGATGCAGTCAACCATGACTGATACAATATGGGTGAGACCATCCATCATTGAAATCATCTGAGGAAGAAACAGAAGTCATAAGGAAAGCCCAAAAGAGCAACGGTGCCAGAAAAAATCATGCTGGCTATTCAGGACAGCAATGCAAACAGCTTTTACATTTAAAAGTAGATGAAATTCATCCACGTTATCAGGTAGACTCAGATAAGGTTACGTTTTAAAATACACACATTTACACAAGCTGAAGAGTGAGTCTTCCTACGCTACGCAAGTAAGACATAAGCGCACGGACTATCTGAAGAAGCAAACCAGTAACAGGCAGCTGCAAAAAAGTGCTAGATTTAAGAAGGTGCATCAAAAGCATTACAGTTGAAGGCACCAGGTCTCCAGCAAAACACATCACCAGATGTCAGTGTGCACTTAAGTTCAGTTACTGCACAAAGCCTGATTTTCAGAGAAGTCACTCCAGGCATAACAATGAGGTTGTCACTAGCATTCAGGAAGCGCAACTGGTTTCTGGTACATGGAAAAAGATGGGTCAAAGGTATTTTTCCCCCCCTCAGTCCATCACAAATTCTTCTAAACAAAACAAAACTTGCTTTTAAAAGGAACATTGATAGTGTGGGCCAAAGAAAGTTTAGTTTCAATATAACTTACATACTGAAGCTTTAAGTTGTTTAAATTGAGCTTGCTTAATTATTAATTTGTGAAAACTGAAGCTTATAATTGGGATACAGCAGCATCCAAAGTAAGTTAGAATGCTGTAATCCTGCAAATTCCAGGTTTTCAAATTCCATTTTTCTTTCTCAACTGTTTCTCATTTGTTCTTTTCACAGTATTCTTTTCAAAATATGGTCAATTTGGAAGCATGTTGCAAAGCTGATGTTCACTGGCACCTACAGACACTTTATCTCCCCACATGATGTGGGCTTGCAAACAGGCAAGAAGATAATGTAAAGGCTTCCTTTTTCAAAAGCTTTCTCTTTGACAAAGCTTTGGAAGTAAAGTCTTTAAATTTTAGTGTACAAGGTGGGTGGTACCAGGAATATGGCAAGCTCTGCCTTCTGAATGCTACAGGGCTACTCCATCGTCCTTCCTAATCCAAGTGCCTGGTTTTGTGGCATTTGTTAATTCAGCCTGAAGTCACTGTATAAATACACACATTTCAACTGGACAAATAATATTTATCATGATGATATTCGCTAAACCATTTCTACTTAAATAGTTAGAATACAAATCAAAAGACTGCTTAACTTCTCTTTTAATATTTACGGTTTAGCATTATTTTCAGTCTTTTATTTCAATCAATTTCTAGATCAACTCCTGTTAGCAAACCAGAATTTTGTTACAGCTTTATCTAAATCTCACTCAAAACACTTACAGAAAGCACAACATTAGAGTTTACAATAGGTTATTTTATCTAATTTAAAATATAACTGCTATAGTTCAATATCACTGGTTTATACTCACTACTGGAGTTTCACCTTCTAGCCCAGATATTATTTTGGCACAAAGTTCTTCACAGCATAGGTTTTCTTCTGCTGTTGCAACTAAAGCAGCACAGCGAGCAAATGCTCTATACAGGTCTGACCAAGTGCGCAACAAGGATTTCATAGTTGGCTTTAACAACAGAAAGAAAAAAGTTTATAAATATCAACATCCGTGCAAAGCGAAAAAAACTTGCTTTAAGCTTTCTTCTTTTGTCAAAACTGATGTAACTCAAGAAATCCAACCCTGGAGTGGTGGTCCAATGTACACAGATATTGGTTACAAACTCAGGTAGTACCTCAGAGATTTTACAAAACCCACATTGTTACTAATCAACATTATGCATTCACTGTTACCTGTGGAAATCCCTGAGCAGGGAAGATCTGTGACACTGGTAGCAACAATGCACTGTAAACAGCACTGAAGTTGTGCTCCAGTGCATCCCCCTGATTTACTTCATTAGTCTGCAAAGAGAAAACAATTTTCTAATTAGCGAAAACTTAATGACAAATAAGGCTGTTTTAAGTACGTTTGCTTTGTACGTAAGATCTGTGCAAGCTTAACTGCCTGTGACATTTTGAAATTAGCTACTCTCAGTTCTTTCAATAGTTCAAGCTGATCCTACTATTTAAAGAGATAAAAAACACTGCTTCTTAATTCCAAAACAACTTTCTTCCAAGAATAAAAAAATCATTTAGAAAATGTCTTGTATGGTTTTTGTTTCGGTTGCAGTAAATGATGACAGCAACCTATTTAAAGCACCTAAGACTTTCTTCATAAAATCTAAGTTTCTTAGGTCTAATGACTATGTGAGGGCTAGAGTTCAACAACTCCCACATTTCAGCTACTTTTAGTACGTAATCTGCAGAGCCTGTTGAATATTACAGTTTATATGGCTTTCAGTGAGGCTTCCGGTCAAGAAGTCTTAGAAACACTCTTCCAGTCACATCCTAAACATCACAGCTTCATAGCAAACAAGCCTCTTAATGTTTAGAAGTTAACAGGCCCTGGAGGACAGGCTTCCATTTTTTGTGGCAGCACGACCATTCCAAGGAGTGAAGGCTTGAGGTTTATAGAAACATCTATAAACACGTTTAGCATCCTAAAAAAGGAGAATGTTCCCAACACTATACTGGACTCTGTACTCAAGAGTGATCACTCTTTTAACCAGCTTTAACCACTCTCTGGATTGCTGCTCCACTACTGCCCTTCATCCTACCTTGTTGCAAATGTCTGCACTCCAGTTAGGGATGTTTAAAAAAAACCGCTGCTTAATGTTACTATCACTTCAAGACATGCCATTCCTAAAAACACATTACGATAGAAGACAGGCACAGTTTTCCTGAGAGTTTTTTTGGGGGCTGGGGAAGACAACAAAAAGCCACTATACCCGGTTAATCCAGTCGGTCAGCGGATTAACAACAATCCTCCACATTCTCCAAAGATGCTCCTTATTTTCCACCTGCTTTGCACTCTGATTAATAATGCAGATCACAGATTCACTGAAAGCCAGGGGAGACGTAGGCCCAGACAAAACATAACCCACAAGCGTTTCTAGAATTACAAAGAATCTAGGGAAGGAAGTTAAATAGGTAAAATACTTTTTTTTAGCTCAAGTTAGGAAAAACTTCTACAAGGTCTTCTGGAAGCTCAATTATACACAACCACTACCACATACCTCTCGTCTGTTACGCAGCATTTCAAGAGGCTGTTATGGAAAGGCAGCTGAATTAAGAACAAAGCTGGTGTTCCCTTGTAAGAGAAATTTAAGAGGTCAAAACAACATACACATCGAAATGGAACAACTGCGTCACACATGTATCTATATACCACATTTAACTCTAAGCCAGAAATCTACAATTATTGAAAGTTGTTAAAAATTGCCAATTCTAACACTTCAAAATAAAAATGAGGGGAAAGCTGGAAACCTGAAGCTTCTGTTAGGTCCTGGTGCTTTGGCAGAATACCAATTACACTATCGCTGAAACAAAAAACTTTTCTGTTTCAAAGACTGTGAGTTTTGGAGTACTTGGCTATTCCTGCCCTCAAATGACAGGCACCATGGTAAGGCAGGTGCACATAACACCATCAGTGTGTGTGATGATGCCTGGAACAAAATGGATTTGTGCATTTCAAGGATTCAGCAAGACATCCTTTGGACAACCACTGCCAAAATCTTTTACAAGTATTTCAGGGTTGTTAATGTTCAAGTATTTATTAAAATTCATTTAATACCCACCAGTTAAAGTTTCAACCACCTTAATGGAGTCCTGACTCTTGTATCTAAGTCAGAAAAAGCCTCCAAATGTAAATAAAAGACTTGGAGGGGGAAAAGCTGGGACTAATTTTGAGAGTTGAGCTCTTAAGCCAGTTCTGGTAGACAAAAGTTTTATACTACTCACTTGAGTTGAAGCATTTGCTTACTTTCGTTACACTTTGGTCTTCTCTCAGAGTTATATGTCTACTTTTAAAAGCTCCCACATGAATTCCATGCATCCCTGGCTAACAATGTAAATGTTTAGCTGCTTCCATAGGCTAAAAAGCTTTATCTCCACTGCTGCAAAATAATCAAGTTACCTTCCTTCTACTGGTGGACGTAGTAGTAGAAAAGCTGATCATCATCCAATTTTAGAAGTCTAAACAACCTTTTAGACTTTTAATAAACCTAACTGGTAGCACTTAGCTCCCACTAAGTCTGCCCTCCTCCAAACACAAAACACACACACACACACACAGAAATGTCACTTAGGCCTTTTCTCACAGGTTATTTTTTATATTTTCTAACTTGCTATTATCTGTTCCGCTCTTCCAACAGAGTGCACAGAACACAGGGCAGCACTCCCCTTAGGGCTCATTAGGACTAAAGTAGGACAGAGTAGTTCTGCCTACTAATGAGCACCCCTCCTTTTCCTGCAGTAGACCACGGCCAAGCCTTTAGCTCACTGTGACTTCTGAACTTTTTCTGAAATAATGCTGTCTAACACGACATTCTCTGCTTTGCTTCTGTGCAGGTAAATTTTTCCTGAGGAGTAACATGTTCTACCTTTAAGGACTTTGCTCTGTTGACTTCAGAACATTGCCCCAAAACATCAGTGTTCAGCATATAAGTAGTACTACACTGTTTGACTATGCAGTCTCCTTGCAAAGCATCTGCAACCTGTACTTCAAATCATGACCCGACTGTGAGCAATCCCCTTTCAGTATTACAGTACTTCCATCATATTCATTTTTAGTTACAGACAGTTAATTTACTCATGAGAAATGAGGGCTGAAGACAAAGTCTGCATTCTGGAACATGGAATATGATTTCCTGAAAAATCTGGATCTCGCGACTTAGGAAGTGCTCTGTATATGTGTGCAAATATGACATCCTAATACCTTTCAGCAGGTATAAAGACAGAGTTCTGGAATGAAGTCAGACTTACATTTAAAAGATCCATATCGGCAACCTGATAAGCTGGTGAACCCAACACTTTTGGAGGCAACTCCTTAACAGTAATATCAATGAGGGACTAAGTAGGGGGAAAAAAAAAGATGTATGTAAATACTTTTTTACTGAGGCCTTGAATATTTTAAGTAACACGAAAAATTTACTTAACACCACAAATCAAAGCAAAATTCTAACAACTGCTTCCCTTCAATGAAAATTAGAAAAAATCCATCATTTCAGTAACTGTCCTTCTAGAAACCAGACAAACCCACCCAACTTACCAGTATTTTCTGCACAGGAAGAGAATTTGATTTAACAATATTTTTTAAGGCCTGGAGCAACATAGTCAGTATTTCTGACCCTTGCTTTTCTTTCTTATTTCCTAGAATAAAGCATATTTATAGTTAGAGCAGACCAAAGTAACGGCCACTCTGACTATCACAACTTTAAGTACTGTAAGATCAAAAATATTCTGTGTGTATTTATAAACATATAACAAATACTTAATAGATTTGGATACCAAGTCTCTGCTCTGAAAAACAGCGTAACTGAAACTTCAAGGTTTAAATAAAAAAGAAACAAACCCAAGTTTTATTAGTAAAGTGGCAACACCTACGTATCATTAACAACCTTAACACTGACACGCTAAAAAAAGTTGTGAAATTTTGCATTCATCCAACTAGTGCACTTCATTTTTCCTATGCTTTTCAGTTAGATCTTTCAATATAAAGGATTTCATCATTAAGAATATCCTGGACTTTCAAATCCTTTACAAAGCAATGAATACATTTTTAAAATAGGGAACAACTTACTTCTATACATCTGTAAAGACATCATACTACGAAAATTTAATTAAACAGGTAGCAACAGTCACATAACAAAGACTTTACACTCATTTGAGTAATACACTGAACGTCTCAATTTCTCAACACCCAGGTCTTGAGGAGGGGTCTGGGTTTTTTTTGGAACTGGAAAGATTTCTTCATCAACAAAAGCAGTTCAAGTGTTTAAATGCCTTCCTTACGGCTACATGCAACGCACTTGCAGTCATATGCTCTTGTGCCTTTCCTAATAATCCTCACTGGAACAGATCATTACGATTTTGTATTCGTCACACAAAGATGTAGGCATCATGAAAAGTATCAGCTGTTGCTTCAAAAAGAACTGCTGATGATGCCTACAACCAAGCTTTACCAGCAACGAAGCAAACACTACCTAAGGTCTAATCTTACAGAACAACCCTTAACTGGTCAACAATGACAAAAAAGTACACTTTTTACCTGATTCAATGGCTGTTTTCACGTATCCATTTATGTCCTTCCATATAACATTCAGCATACAATCTACAAGATAACACAGTATTTTTATCCAGTTTGTAATAAGAACATCGAACAACACTGCAGTTAAAATACAGTGTTAAAAGAGCGGGCTTTAATGTGAGCCAAAACTGACATAAGCTTTCAAAGCAAGTCTGAGCAGTTTTATTTAACGTAACACCCGAGCATTATAGCAAGTGGTTATTTCTTCTTCTTTCCCTCACCCACTTTATTTTCCAGAAAATAAAGAAAATTTTGCCACTAAATTCTTACCAGGAACTTCTTTTCCAATTGCAATAAAGCCATCCTGAACTGCGCTGATAAGTGTGCTGGCATGCTTACAAAAAAAAGAAGGGCTACCAATCAGCGGGTACTGGAGAGGCTCTAGGAGAACAAAAAACATATTCTGTACATCTCTTATTTTGCAGTCTACTGGTAAGACAAGCCTTAAAATAACCAAGTATCTATGTCCACTTACAGCACTTGATATAAAACCAACTTCTAGTATTAAAGATGACAACTGACAGTTTTAAATGTTTAAAGCATTTCATTCTAATAGACATCTTTAAATGCAGCAAAATTGGCAGTTTCAGATCATGTGAAAGCACTTCAAAAAGAAATATAACTCACATACCTAAACTAAGCACAAGTTTGTTTTGCTTAGCAAAATCTAAAACTTCTGGTCCCATCAGGAAGTGAAGCAGCATTTCAATTCCCAAAAGCTGAATGGAAGGAATCACCACCAGTCCTGCTGTGCTGGAATTCAAGTTCATCCTTGGTGTGGCCGGACTTGCGAATGGGTACGGACCTACATGGGTAAAGAAAAATTACAATGTCTTGTGTTTCACCTTCAATCAAGTGAAAGGAAAGATCTAACAGACCAAAAGCTCAAAATGAACATGAGAAGAAGAAATCATAAAATAGCACTGGCTAAAAGGGACCTCTAAAAGCCAGCCAGAAACTTAGCATGAGCTCCAATGAAGTAAGGTTTAACATTGCAGTCATAACCATGCACTTTGGAAGTATAAACATCTTCCAACGATTGCAAAGTCTCAGACACCAAACTTCATTTTAGCAACACAAGTCTTCACAGAAGCTGTAGCTGCAGAGCAAGACATACACTATGCTACACACTAGCTATACAGTCACTCCACTGCTATGAAAGAGTTCCCAGTAGAAAATTTTACACTGAACCCAAGTCTAACAGGTCTGTTTATGACCTCAGTTACAATCTCACAGAACTAAGATGAGCTTTTTTTTGTTAAAAAAGGGAACAAAGGAAAAGCTGCACATCCAGGACACTTTCACAACATACCTGAGGCTTCTAACTACAGCAGTCTACACAAGCTGTGAATACTGAGCTTTCCATAGAGAGAAGAGGCCATTCCTTATCCCTGTCATTTAGATGTAAAGCTCAAGTATGTGTGATTTCACATGTATTTCAAATACCAAAATTACTGATATATTGTGATCACTGGGTTATTACGCAGGCAGAAACTAAAAATACTATAGAAATGATAATGGCATCTATAAACAGCACATCTATGAATACATGAAAAGCTACATTTCAAAGCAAAGCTCCCTTGCAAAAGAACATAATTCAGGACATGAAAACTGGTCCTCAACACAATTTGACTAGCACGATCTTATAAACTTGAAATACTGACTACAGCAGCCTAATTTTAACCAACAGAAATCACTGCCACTGAGCTCTCCAACAAGCATACAGAAAAATTACTGTTTCACTGCAAATGAAAAAGCATAAAGCAGGTTTGTATTTTAATACCTGATTTCTGTACAGGGGTTGCACAGACTAAACTCTGGTTGCCTGGTACACGTGAGGGAGTTCCTTGCAATGCAGGAGAAGAATCCAGACTTAAAGTACTTTGGATTAATGGTACACAAACCTGCAAAGACATCAAGCCTCCTCAATGAAAACAGGTATGACACATACAAGCCATAAGCCGCAAAGAACCATATGTTTCAAGTATCACATAGACTGTACTGCTGCTCACAGCATCAGTGTTCCAGAGTTTCTGGGCACTTATAATAACATTTTTAAGATGCTATATAACATATGCATACTGATACATGAATTAGAAATGGCTAGATGAAACAAAAACTCATGTTAGAAACATCCGACTGTACCATAACTAAAAAGGTAAGATTGTTTTTTCTTTACTCCCTCCCTGAAGTTTAATTTAAAAACGTTCAGAAGCCTAATACAAACATTACATATATTCCAGCAATAATGTGAGCAGTAATGAAATACCTGCATCATTTTTCTCTCTATACGCATTTTTCTAAATATTTTATGGTATTTTCAGCATGTTTTCCTGTGGCAGACTTTCCAAAGCGTATACTTGCCCAGTGGAAGGACGAAGGGGTTCTTCTCTACCGTGCTTATGTTTACTAGTGTTCTGCACTCACTGGAGATTTTCACCCAGATGCTCACACAACATGCAGATATGCTCTCAAATCTTTTGGGGCTTTAAAAGATTGCATGTATAGTCCCATTGCACGTATAGCTTGCGCTATACATAACACACACAGAGAACACACAAATTCAAAGGTCAGATTTGGTTCCTTCAGAGTTCTATTTTAATAATAAACTAGAGAAGGAGAAAGCACCCTCCACACAGGCTGATTAAGCTATGATTATTTTCAGTTGCATTACCTGTTCAAAGTTGGCAGGCAGCTGAGGTCCCAGCCTCATGAGTAAATACCACCAGACCTCCAGCTTTGTCAGGGCCAAAGCCTCTGTTCTCACATGGATTGAGCTCAGTGGCTGCATTAGCAACTTCAGCCTTTTAGCACTGCACAATATATCTTGAAGAAGCAAGAAAAACATATTTTTAAGCAATATAAACAATTAAACCACAGAACAAGAGGAAAATTTTTAAACCATTAGGTTTTTTCCTAATATATTTTAGCTTAAAATTCAGTTAATGACTATTTACAAAACTAAAATAATAGTAAATTCACCAACCTTTCAGACTATTTTACTGCTCTAATTGTTGTCTAGAACAACCCTGGAGATAGATAGCAAGTCTCCGACACGGAGACTGAAATGAAATCTGCTGCATACCAACATAAACAGAAGGAAATTCACTCATGCTTGCTATGTCAGAGAGTCCTGTCTGCCACAGTAAAAGAAAAAGCAGCCTTACTGGAACAAGCATAACGAATGCCAGTCGTGCCATAGATTTTTATCTTCTGATAGAATCAAGTCCTTTGTTAACTAATTTATGGGAAACAATGATCAGAACAAATGAACGGATAAGAAACAAATTTAAATGACAATTTAGGTTAAATTCAGCTAAACTAAGAAATGTCCACATTAAGCTTTTTCAGACATACAGTAAAGAGAAACACAACCAAAAAATAAATACTGTGTGTTTTTAAAGACTTGTTCAGGTCTCAGTTACACCTTTAGAGGAACTTTGTTTAACACCTGTAGAATCCTGAAGCATTGTTGTTCTCCAATTAACCCACATAGTCCAAAGTAAGATCTACAGAATGTTTTATTCTCTATTTAATTGCTGGTTGGACCAATTAAAGAATTGCAAAAGAAATATTTGTTAATTTTATTCTATTCATTTCTCATAGCAGAAAAAAATAGAACTACTGAACGAACTGTCCCTTTTCTTTAAAATAAAAAAACAAAAAACCAACTTGAATTCGACTTACGCGTATACAGAGAGTATATACCACTACATGTGTGTATATATATATGTACACCACTATGTATACACCACCGATACACTATGCGTATATCCAGTGGTACGTGCCATGGTATTGACCAGGACTAGACAGAATATTCTCTTCCGGTTACGTAAAATGACTGCAGTCAAAACAATTCAGGTTAACTTTTTTTAATCTACCTGGATTTAGAGCAAAATTATCTATTAGACTCTTCCATGCAATGAAGGCTATTTTCTTTACCACTGGTGAGCCACTACGAAATCCAAGTTCCTCCAATTGCAGCAATGAGTTGATAAAACTGCCACTACGATGCAGAGTCTGAAGATAAAGAAGTTCAGAATTAAGATACTTGTGTTGTCAAAAATTCCTTCCCTAATGACTTATGATTGTAGAACTTACTGCTTTTCTGCTTACCTTTCCAAGTAATTTGACAAACAGTGGCCATAATTTTAACACGTATGTCTCATTTTTTGTAGAAAACAGTTTATGAAGTTCTGAAATTAATTTCTGCAGACAGAAAGAAACATAATTTCTACAAGAAATATATTCTAATTATTCAAAAAAAATACGTAATCATACCAATGTCTGGAAACCCAACCAACCTGGAACGATGCTCTCGCTAGATCACGATGTAATTCTGTACCACACAGCATTTGCTGGTAAATCAGTCAAATGTTGCTACCATCTGATTACCTTCTCAGTTTAAGTTTATAGTCGGTTTCAATTATTCTGATAGGGGCAACCAGCAAATCAAAATCCATTTTCTCAAATACTTGTAGTCTCTCTGAGTCTAAAGACACTGTGACCCTAAAACCCACCTTGCTTTTGTTCTTTTTTTGCAAACACACATAACCTCCACAGTGAATAAGGTAAAATAAATAAGCCTACAGTTCTGAAACTGAAGGGTAACATGAAAAGCTTCATCAAAAAGACTAAGTGGGTTGTTGCTAAATACGGTGGGGAGTCTTTTAATGGACACAGAAAACGCTGACGTATTAGGTGCCTTTTCTTGCCTCCATCTTTATTCAGGCCTCCAGTGTCTGTCTCCCATTACCTTTTAATAAAATTTAAAACACCCAAGCAATCAACCAACAACCCCGATTACTACTCCTGTTGCCCCTAGAAATAAGGCAGAGCATTCCTACTTACTGTGGTCATGAGGTGTTCAGTGACGGCTGCTACCTCCTGCTGTTTCTGGAGGAGCAGTGGCATGCCCATCTCCAGGGCAGTAGCACCTCGTAACTGCACCTTATGCGCTGAATGGACAACCAGAGGAATGATCAGTTTTGCCCACCTCACAGCCTCTTCTCCCATCTGGGCTGGAGTTTGCTCCATTAAGCTAGATCCAAAAACACAAATATAGGTATTACAAATCTCCAACAGACATATTGCTCAGACATGCAAAGATAATCTTAGTATCATCAATAAATGCTCTAACTCAATATACAATTTACAGGAAACCATGCTAATCAATTTTATTTTTTTACTTTTTTCTAAGCAATTGTATTTTGACAGTTCTCTTAAAACTGCAATGCTGAAGTGTTACTTCAGGTAAACTTCTCTAAAAGCAAAACAGACTGACATATTCTATCACAGCTTTTTGGGCAAACAAGCCCAATTGAGAGCCTGAAAGGAACATATCATCCCTTCTGTATCAGTGACCAAGTACTAAGTTTGCATATTAACAGTCCCTTGTACGTTCTTAGCAGTTCAGACCAGCTCCCACGGACCACATGTGCTGTAAACAGTATGTACCTGCTTTTGAAAAACAACTCAAACCCTGCAGCAGCACAGGTTTGCACAGGCTCAATGTACATTAGCCTAGTCAAGTGTTCAGATTTTACCCTTCTACTACAGAGCTGTAGGAGCACAGTCTGACAGACATTTACACCATCCCACACACGCCAGCAAGACTTTCAGAAACGGGAGGACCCGGCATATATTCAAACCAGCCTGTCGGAACCAGCTTAACTTTAGCAGTCATGAAATTTTGCCAAATGTCCTCTCTTTGGCACAGGTATGTCAAATTCCCATCACTACAGCTGTACTAAGGAAAACTGCTGCTTTTCAGGTAATTTTATTAAAGCCAGAGGACAAGCAGTTCTCCAAGAAACATTATATCTGTCATCAGCCTAACTTGTGAACAAAAGCACTGTCCTGCCACTGCTGTCAATCAGCCTGAGACCTGTTTGTTTTCAGATAGAACTACATGCTTTTTAATAACCACAGAGTTATGTATGTATCTACAGTAATTAAAATAAACCATTTAATAAAACATGTAATTTTCCAGAAATAGTTGTCTACTGCATCTCAGGTTTGCAAAAGAGGAACTGGTGTACAATTAGCCATATGCAAGAAGTTGCTAACTACTATGTAAAGTATAATATCCAAATTCTCCGCTGCAGAAAACCAATGTATTAGAGATAAAGTGAACAAACGAACAAATAATTACTGCTTCAACTATTTCACTGTAAAATGGATTTGCAGTTCAAACTCAATCCAAAATAAATAATAGTAAAGATATAAGCCCAAGATATTTACTAATAAAGGAATCAAATTAATACGAAGTAAAGACAAAATTGATAATTCTAGCGCTGCTGACCAAAACAATGCACTCTTGGTGTTGGTCCTAAAAAGCTGCCTTTGGAATTAAACAGTAATCTCAACAGCATTACGAGAAACATTGCAGTTAAATTTGTAAAGCACCAAGGAGACATTTTAAAATAAGAACCCTTATAATGAGAATTTCTCAACCAGGTAGGTTATGAAAACAAAAGCTAAAATGTAAGAACATGACTTGTGAAGCACACAGGAGACTTCAGAAAGAATTCCTAACAAGCCAATAAAATTTTAAACAATGCAAGTTAATCTGAATATTCACTACCTTCTGAGTCAGAATCAACTGTTGTATTATCATTAATGGAATATTCTGCAAATGAAGCTGTTCAGAAGAACTACTGGCTGAAGAACAGAAACAGTAGTTCACACAGTTTCACTCTGTTGTACTAATGGTAACACAGCCAAAAGTTAAACACCACACAGCCGCTTGTTCACTCTCCCACCCCCAGTGGGATGAGGGAGAGAAACAGGAGAAAAAAACAACAGTAGTAAAATTTGCAGGTTGAGATAAAGACAGTTTAACAGGACAGAAAAGGAAGTGAAAATAGTAATAATGATGATAAAAGAATTGGAACATAGAAAACAAGTGATGTGCAATGCAATTGCTCACCACCTGCTGACCAATGCCCAGCCTGTCCTGGTGAGCAGCGGCCCCTGGCCAGCTTTTCCCCGTTTGCATACTGAGCACGATGCCTATGCTATGGAATATCCCCTTGGCCAGTTGGGGCCAGTTGTCCCAGCTGTTCCCCCTCCCAACTTCTTGTGCACCCCTGCCCTGATTTTGTCTGGGATAGAGTTAACTTTCTTCCTAGTAGCTGGTGCAGTGCTGTGTTTTGGCTTCAGTTCGAAAATAATGCTGATAACACACCAATGTTTTAGTTGTTGCTAAGTAGCGCTTACCCTGATCAAGGACTCTTCAGTCTCTCATGCTCTACCAGGGACCTGGGGCACAAGAAGCCAGGAAGGAGCAGAGACACAACAGCTGACTCAAACTAGCCAAAGGGATAATCGATACCACAGACCATCAAGCTTGGTATACAAACTGGGAGGGAGAGGGGGAGAGTTGGGAGGGGGGGAACTGATCACTGCTTGGGGACAGGCTGGGCATTGGTCAGTGAGCAATCGCACTGTGCATCACTTGCTTTTCTTGTTCTTTTTCCTCTCCCCCCCCCCTTTTCATTATTATTATAACATTTTATTTATTTCAATTATTGTTCTTAGCTCAAGCCACAGGTTTTACTTTTTTCCCATTCTCTTCCCCATACCACTGGGGGAGGGAGAGCAAGCAGCTGCATGGTGCTTAGCTGCCGCTTGGGGTTAATCCACAACAGTCCTTTTTGACACCATTCATGATAACGACAGTTTTGATGGGAATGTGCTGTATCAAATAGCTTTGATTGATGTTTAGCTATTAATTGACAAGCTCCTGCGCTTGCCTTGGGTCTTGCTTGTCTCACTGTATATGACAGTCTAGTGCTTGTCAGCAGCTGCTTTTTGCTTCCACTGTACTGCTGATCATCTGACTGCTGTGCCTGAGAATGTTTTGGTAACAGCAGTGCCAATGCACCTGGGCTGGCAGATGGCCAGGGCATCACTGCTATTTTTGTGCTGTTGTACTGGACAGGCTGGAACTTCAGTGTGAACTTGAGTCGAACGGACTGTGACCTGTAGGCGAGTTCATAGGGGAGCAGGACATCTCAAAGCATCTTCAGTAGGTACATCTCTGAAGGGGCTGTGGCCCAAGGATAAGACTATGCTGCAGCAGGTACACCTTGGAGTATCAGTGGCTGCACATAAAGTTGTGCTGCTGTAGGACCTCAAAGTATGTGGCCATGGATAAGGCCATGGCAGAGCAGGTACACCGCTGGAAGGACTGCAGCCATGGGTAACGCCATGTTGGAGCAGGGTCATTCCTGAAGAGATGGTGGCTGTGGGTAAGGCCATGCTGGAACAGGTGTACCTCTGAAAGTGCTGTGGCCCATGGAGAAAGCCACTAGAGGCTGGTGCACCTCAAAGAAGCTATGCCTGTGATTAAGTCTATGCCACAACAGGCATATCCCTGGAGAGACTATGGCTCATAGATCAGGCTCCATCTGGAGCAGCTGCACCCCTAAGGGACTGCAGCCTGTGGATTAGTCCAAGACAGGGCAGGGATAAAGGGAGGAGTCCATTGCAAAGCTAAACCTGATTGTTTGGCCCAAAGGGACCGGGGTGGACACTGCAACGGAAATACCTTTACATTGTTGCAACCTGGGATTTAAGTTGCGTGTTATGGGAATTACTATAGCAGGAACCCCTCTTTGCTAGCCAGGGGAGGAGTTCATTGCAATATTAAACCTGACCCAAAGGGACCAGGGTTGGAAAGTGTAATGGGAATGCCTTTAAATTGTTATAATCCATGATCCAGGTTGCATGTTACAGGAATTACTATAGACTGACCCAATGGAGGACAAGCCTTACAAGCAGCAGTGCTTACAAAGAGATAAGGCCTTTCTGTTTCTCACACCACCCCACCAGCAAGCAGGCTGGGGTGCACAAGGAGTTGGGACAGAAGGGGATGGGGACACAGCCTGGACAGCTGACCCTGACCGACCTAAGGGATATTCTAGACCAGATGATGTCAATGTCATCATGTAAAGCTGGGGGAAGAAGGGTGGATGTTCGCAGTGATGGTGTTTGTCTTCTCAAATCACTGTTACACACAATGTAGCCCTGATCTGGAGATGGCTGAGCACCTGCCTGACCATGGGAAGGGCTGAATGAATTCCTTGGTTTGCTTTGTGTGTCTGTGCAGCTTTTGCTTTTCTTATTAAACTGTCTTTATCTCAACCCACAAGTGTTCTTTCACCCTTCTGGTTCTCTCCGGCATCCCACTGGGGGAGTGAGCAAGTGGCTGTGTTGCTGGCTGGGCTTCAAACACACAGTCCCCCACAGCCCCCAGCCTCGTTGCTGGTGGTGTGGTACGAGAAGTTGAAAAGTCCTTGACTTAGTGTAAACACTGCTTAGCAACAACTAAAACATCAGTGTGTTATCAACATTATTCTCATCTTAAATCCAAAACACAGCACTGTATCAGCTACTGAGAAGAAAATTAACTCTACCCCAGCCAAAATAAGGACAACACTGCAGGAAGAATCTTAAATATACTGACCAATTGCAAGAGTATTCAAAACAATTGCCTTTAGTGTACTTGCGCCACTAACATTTTGTATCAATAGTCTTCAAAAAATCCCTAAGCATCTATGTTAACAATTTAATATTGCAGTGCACGTACCGTATAACAACATTAAGCGCTTCGTATTCAACCACCATAGACTGTACATCTCCCTTAGTAAGTATTGTTTCCAGGGTAGAAATAATACCGGACACCTGAGGAAATAAGAACATTAGACTAAGCACCTAAATACAGCATTTCCATGAGGTGCTAGAACTATGAAATTTCGTTTCCCAGGACTGTGCCCTGTGTTTGGATTATGCTAATTCTAATTTTAAGGTTAGAGCTCCCACCAAACTGGAGTATTCACAACATTTCTCCCCATGCTGCTTCACTGGTATCTAACAGAACTGCTCACATTGCCGCTTCTCCCTTGGGAGAAGCAATCATTTGTTGTTTTTCCCCCTCCGTAGCTGCCCTTATCACTTTTCCAAGAACTTAGGTCCTATATTTGGCCATCAAATTTGGTGAAAAATTACCTTCAGATACAACATCTACTGAGAGTGACCAAGAGACTGCACAAGCCTCATCTCTCTAGGACATCAGGCCACCAAAAAAACCCCAGAATCAAACCAAAAACCAACCCCAAACTGAATAAACTTACCTCTTTTTTAACAATTTCAGAAGGAAATGTCTGCTTGGAGATCACCCAAAGCGCCCGAGTGCGAGTGTTTTTGTCTGAAGTTTTTACAGCAACACTGTTCACTATTGATAGCAAGTCTCGTATTTCAGTTGCTGAAAGCAGAATGCACAGCACTCAGATGCTGTTCATGCAATGTCAATCAGCTTCTTAGCAAGTTTCAGCTCATTTTTCTCAGTTAATATTACTAAAAGATCCATTCAACTAGAAGTCCCAATGATCCCAAGATTTCATGACTTAAACATTACTTTTTTGCAATTTCTCTCAACACAAACTAGTGAAAAAGCTCAAGATGTATTAATATAGATACCATTAATGTAGCACATCTGTATTACATTTAGAAGAAACCACACAACCATAAAACTCAATGATAATTTTACCTAAAACCTCTAGAGTTAAAGATTCAGTATTTTAATTACTCAAAACTTCATGGATTTCCAGTCAATACTGCAGCATTTTGGTCAATTTCACTGCTATACTGACATAGATAAACTCATTTTAGGGTCTACAAGAGGCCTGAATAATAAAGACGGTAGTAAGGCTGTAACTGAGGTAACAGTGAGCTCATTACACGAAAAAGAATCACGTTTAACACAGGCCTTACATTCAATAAGGAAGACACACAGAAAAATCATGTATTCCTTTGAAACTCAAAACTATTAAGCCTATTTTTTTTTACAAATTTGGGCTTTGAGGGTAAATGATCTCACTACCAGAGAAACATAAGCTCACATACACTCTGTTCCTCAACCAAGAGTGAAGTCCTGTTTCAGAACTTAATTCTGAAGCCTGATCTTCTCTAACAAAACTGACTGCAATTTATCAACTGGTTAAAAAATTTTAGAAGTTATGGTAAAAAGGGACCACACAGAAATTATTATAGCTGGCTCATCCTCATCAGAAATCAGGCTAAATTTTGCATAATAGGAAAGGTCCCTTCCAATCAAAACTATTCTGTAACAACCAGGAATTGCCAGGTAAAATCTGGAGAACACTGAAAAACACTACTGGCCAACCCCAAATTCTGAAAGTGTTCTTCCACCTGTACATCTTTTTTTATTACTAACTCCACAAAATTACAGTATCTAACCAAAGTATTTAATGAAACTAGAAGGTAGTAAACAGTATTAGCGCAACAGCATGACAAAAAAAATACAATTTCTTTGTACAAGGTGGGATTAGTGAACTGATCACATTGCTCATACTAGAGACAAAACTACTGCACTACTGCAAACTTTGCCAAAATTAAAGTATATGCTAACAAAGACAACGAAAGAACTCCTGAGATATACATATGTGTATATGTACACACACGCAGACACACACTACAGCATCCACACTGAAGTTTGTTTGCTTACCAGGTAATTCAGATGTAATACTTGAATTAAAAACGCAGAATCCTAATGCCTGCAATGCTGCATTACTTAGCTCTACATTTTGACTAGAAATGTGTACCTGAAAAACGAAAAACATATACGTAAAATCTCAGTTTACAGAAGCAGCTGTGAAGTATGGTATGGTACTACAACACTTCTGATCAATAAAATGAGAGCTGTCAAAAGCAAACACTTGATGAAAAATGCACCCATGTGGGAACCCCTTCCCGATAACATACACTCCAAGTCAATAAAACCATTTTGAAGTGATGAAGACATTTTTGCTCTTTGTAATTTAAACATCTTTACTGACGCAAGTTCTAAACAAAGTTCTTCTGTGCTTCTTGTGTACTATCACTTGACACTCCAATTGTTTATAAACATCTAAAACAGAAGCGAAAAAAGAGAGATGGCCAAGAACAGTCTTTACATGAAGCTTCAAAAGAATTTGACATTTACTGCATATTCTAAATCCCCAAAGTGTTTCTAAAGGTAAACAGAACACACTGTGTCTTTTCTGGCTAGATGATCAGATTTGACTGCTTAACACTGCCTGAATACACCGAAGGCCCTGTATTTTATTTTTTTCTGTTGCAATGGAAGATACATTTTGCCGACAAACCCTTACTGTTATCTCACTAGCTTGAATTATTAAACCAACTCAACTTCAAGTCTTACAATGGCCATTGACCTTGACCACCTAAACATATCTTCAGTTCTACACTGAAGCATAGAAAATGAAATGGAAGAGACATACCTTAAACACTTTGCAGAGTTGAGGAAAGTGTTTTCTGACATCTGCAGTGAATCCTTTGCCTTCCTCACCAGTCAAGCGACTTGAAAGAGCAGAAAGGAAAACAAGCGATATCCACAGGTTAAGCATGTTATAATTGACATAACCTTACATTTCTAGCACACAACCCATTAGCCAATATAGAACCATTTCTTTCTTCAGAAAGCTAAAACACAACACCAAAGTTAAAGAGCAAGAATGCGAGTCACCACAGTTAGTCTGACATACCAGTAAAATATTGTATTATAAAGTACATGTGTCCCAGTATATTGGAACAAGTGAGGTGACTAATGACCCATTTTGTGCTTATAAAGTGTGCAGAAAAAAAACCAAATCAAAACCCAGAACAGTAAGGGCTTTCATTTTTTTGCCAACTTCTATAGAAAACATTGAAAGTTAATATGCAAACTTTACATGACTGCTGAAAATTAGATAAACTTTCCACAGAAATAGACGAGCTTAAAAAGCACATTCCTCAAATGCAGTTCTAGAATGCAAGGTCCCCCACTCCATGAAAATTCCGGATTTACAAGTAGCAGCGATGACTTTCCACATATCTGAAGAACATCCATCCAGAAATGCTATACTTACCCTACAAGACGTTAACAATCAGTGTTGCACAGCAAAAAACACCTATATTAAAGTGCAATCATCCAGAAGACAACCTGAGAAATCTGTCATTGTCTAATACTGTCTTTAAGTTGGGACTTTTTTTGATCAGTTATTACTAGAAACCTGTAAAATCCTGTAGCGTGATCAGCATCGCTGATAGATCTAAGCAGTTACAAGAAAGACAAGAACTCCAGGGTGATACTGACGGAAAGAGATAATGCCTCTGCATACACTAACACATTTGAAAGATCCAGGTAAAAGCAGAACCTCGTGGTTAAGAAGTATCCTCCAAAACGAAATGCAATTAAAAGAAGACACTATCATCCCAAAAACCGACCCCTCCCCCAAACCCTTCAACCTTTCCAATCACGAAACTGAGATACAAATCTTTCTTCCAACTACAAAAAAGTTACCGTTTCCCAACGTTCCTTTACCCACCTCAGCAGTTTCCCCAGGAAAGGTAAGAGGAGAGACTCCAAAAGGACTCTGTCCTTTCCTCCCTCTCTCCCCGCGCCTTCTCTCCCTCTAGGCCCGCACGCTGCCTGCAATCTCACCCAGCGACCCCCAGCCTTCCCCGGCCTCCGGGATGCGCGGCCGGGCAGAGCTCTCCCCCGGACTCCTCTCCTGCGGACTCCCGCCGCTCCGCAGCGGCTACCGGGGTCTCAAGCCTGCCCCCGCTCCGACCCGCCGGGCCGGACCTGCACGCCGCCGAGCGCGCTCCCGCAGGGGCGGCCGCGGTCCTCTCATGCGGCGCGAGCCACCCCGCTCCCCTCACGCTGGCCCCGCGGCGTCATCCGCGGCCCGCACTCACTTGACGATCGTGAGGTGCGCGTCGGTGAGCTCCCCCGGCGGGGCGGCGGGGTCCTCCAGGGTCTCCAGCAGGGGCTGCAGGCTGGAGCCGGCGGCGGGAGCGCTCATGGTGCCGCGGGGTAAGGGAGCCAGTCTCCCGGGCTAAGATGGCGGCGCGCGGGCCGGGGCTGCGCCAATGGGGAGCGCGGGGAGGCGGGGTGCGGCCGAGCCCGAGGACATCGAACGGCGCTACGCGTTTTCTCCGCGCGCGGCGGAGCGCGGAGCGATGGATCGCTTCCCGCGCCTTTCGGGCACCGCCCCCGGCGGGCACCGCCCCTCGCCGCCGACTGGTGGCGGCGGCCCGGGGGAGGGAGGTGCAAGGGGGCGCCTCTCAGCTGAGGCGCCGGCGGAGCTGCGTGCGGTGCGTCATGCGTGCTCCCGGGAGCCTCTTCAGCATACAAATCGTGACTGGAAATAATCTCCAGACCTCCCAGAGCTGTTCAGCGGTTACAGCCGGGCGTCAGCTCCCACGAAACTGAGCTGCATAAACATGAAATTAGATCCTAGAATCACAGAACGGTTTGGGCTGGGAAGGACCTTAAATATCACCCAGTTCCAACCCCGTGCCAAGGGCAGGGGCACCTTCCACTAGAGCAGGTTACTGAAAGCCCCGTCCAGCCTGGCCTTGAACACTGCCAGGGATGGGGCAGCCACAGCTTCTATGGGCAACCTGTGCCAGCGCTTCATCACCCTCACAGCGAAGAACTTCTTCCTTCTATCTCATCTAAATCTCCTCTCTGTCGGTTTAAAGCCGTTCCCCCTTGTCCTGTCACTACCTGCCCTTGTAAAAAGCCCCTCTCCACCTTTCTCGTTGGCCCCTTTACTCACTGGAAGCTGCTCTAAGGTCTCCCTGGAGCCTTCTCCAGGCTGAACAAGCCCAGCTCTCTCAGCCTGTCTCCATAGGAGAGGTGCTCCAGCCCTCAGAGCATCTTTGTGACCTTCTCTGGACTGAACTCAGAGCTGGACACAGCACTGCAGATGGGGTCTTATGACAGGAACTTCATTTCTTAAGGCCCAAATACATGGGTCTGTGCCGTGGAATGTTTCCAGTTGGGTTTTTTTGACAGCCATTTAAGGCGGGGAGGGGGGAAGAGAGGCGTGGGGGACCAAGTAGATGTGAGGTTTCTGAATGGCAGGGAGAAGTCAGTGCAACAGACTCACCTTTTGTTCGCTCCCCACCACGGCTGCAGCACCAAGTGGTGCTCAGCAACCACAGCCATTGTCTGTGGACAGGAGACATTAGCACTTAGCTGTGCACGGTATATCCACTTCACCTCGTAGTGAAGCTGCCGAGAGGGGACAAGTGACGATATGTGAATTACATCCGGATGTTTGTGGGTGAAATATGAAATAAGGGCAATGGCAGCAAATGTGAAGCATAGAGAATCTCTGCATCGCGGGGGTAGAGACAGGCCTGAGCAGTAAGGCAAATGGTTAAGTCTGTCTTAATTGCCCACAGGGCTTCATAGCGGCATTGGAGATGCTTAACAGGAATGCCTGTTCTGGAAGGAAACTCCTCCCCAAACACATCACCCCCTTGACTCCATAGGGGTTTCCAGACAGGCAGATATTTCCTGTATACTCTTAGTTCTGATCCATACCAGTTCAAGACCAGTTGCTTCTCAATTAAAGAAACAACAAAGAAAAACCTAAACCCAACAAACCCCCACCTAGGTCACAAATGAAATGTTAACAGTTCTCTTCATGCATTTTCCTTCTTAACAAACACTTTTGCTGATCTTGAAGAGCTGGAACGACGTTTTCTAACAAAAGGATGTGAATAAGTTTATTCAGACCACCAGATGGCAGGATTAAAAAACACCAACAAAATCTAGGATCGGGTTAATCCCATTGAATGCAGTAATAGCATGAACGAAGTGCTGGAGATGACAGGGACAGAAGCTGCAGCACTACCTGCAACATTATTCTCCAATACAGCTGGGCAGTAGGATTATATTCCCAGTGAAATTACAACAATAAAAGCTCAAAGATTAAATAAAATTCAAGAACCAAGAATTGGAATAAATAATTAGGGAATTAATGGATCTGTTTAGCTTAAGATCCTCCTCTTCCTCTTGTGTAAAACTCTTTCTGAGGAATTCACAATGCTCCAAACAAGAAAAATAAGTCACAGGAAGATTCTTAGTGGGCATTAGATTTCAGCAGATCTGGGGTCAAGAAAATGTTCAGAGGGAAGGAAAGAAACTCTGAAGACTTATTTGCTGTTTTAAATCAAGAAAAATCGTTTCAAAGTCTGAAAAGTTCTCGAGACATATAAATAATTCATTGGAAACTCAGGACATGATTAAAACAGAGGTAGCTTTAATGCTGCTTCAGACTGAAGAATTTAAACTGAAGTTAAGAACCTATGGAGAATGGTTTATGTTCATCAATTCAAAACAGTGCAGTCTTCTTAAAACCCGTGTAAACACCATACAGCATCTTGACAGGATCTTCTGAACGGATTTGCTGGTACTCAGTTGGCATTTCTTCTGATGCTTCATTTCACCAGTTCTATTAACATTACTAAGTCTTTCATTTGATTCTTCACTAAGTGAAATGAGAGATGTGAAAGGATTCAAACATCTCTGCTCCGAGTGGGGAAACCCTGAACAAAATTAATTGAGTAGTTTCTGATTCATCTCACAAAAAAATTATGACGATGATATAATTGATTCTGTGCTGTTCAAGCTGCTTCCCAATCTTCTGACTTCAGGCAATCACATGGGTGGCTGCTAGGTCATTCACAACATGAATTTATGTATCTTAAAAATAAACTTACTCTAAAGGTGTTTTGAGTTCATGGAAATGAGTTAATTTAAAATATAATAACATGTAGAGAAAAGGAAGAAACAAAGCAACAATCTAAAAAAATAAATACATGGAAATACAGGAGAGAACAGCATGTTCAATTTAAAAATAATAGAAATGGTCACACACAAAGTTTGTTCAAATGTTGCAAGAAATGAGGAGAAGAAATAGTTTATATAGAAAAATAATTCTTAAATCTTTGGTAACAATGAATTCTTCAGATCTTTACAGTACTTGTAATCTAAAAATAGTCTTCTATTATTCATGTAACTATATTTATAATTTATTTCCTAGTATACTTAACAAAACTTACATAAAGCAGAAAATAAAAAGTCAGAAAGATATGGAGAAAATGTCTTATCTGAAGAAACAGATATCTGAATTGGGTTCTAAAACATGTTTCTTAATGAGTGTATCTCATTACTCTGCTCACATAATACCAAATTTCCCAGATAAGAAGTTTGGTTTTCCTTGAGATGTCATATTTTTTCCATCATTTGACTTTGAAGGCATGTCCATAGTAATGTATCTAATTTGAAAACCACCAGCAGTCACTGAAGCATCTGTCAAAAACTTCAAGGTCATCACATTGCCTGTGAGAAGAAAAAGTTAAAACAAAAGTTGCTTTTTTGGGTGGCATGAAAATGTGATATTTCAGAGGTATTTTTAAAGTGCTCTTTCTTGCTTCATTCTGAGATCCTTAGAACAATGCACATGGTTTGTCTACTTCCAAGCTGTGACCTGGGATTATTGCAGTTCCATTAGCTGTATGGAAAACCAGGCAGATTTTCATCAGTTTTCTTTGTCTGCAGAGCCCAGAGGTTGATAAAGTTTTGCTGTACCCAGTGCTTTCTGCAAAGCATTTCCTGTTCTTTAGAATGCTGCTCTGCTTCACTCTACCTGTGAAATGTCATGCTGTGTGAGACACATCTGGCACCTCACGGATCTCTAGGTGACGCAGAGGTGAGGTTGCTACATCACTCTCCCCTGAGTGTTACTTGCTCATCTCTACCAGGCCTGTGTAAACTGGGAGATCAGGGTGGCACAATTCAACTTTTCTGTTCTCTTTCTGCTGATTACAGCTGTGGGCTGGAGTGCAGTAACTTGAGTTTCTGCACAGACTATCCATAGACGGCTTGCACAGGTAGTCCGCATGACGTCTGTGCTACAGCAATTTTGTGACGCTTGAGCAAAGAAAGGTAAAAGTGGCTTTAATTTCCGTGTGATCAGACCTTGACCTGCTGTTTAAACATACAGGCAGAATAATGTCCATAACTGGCTGTGGAAGTGTTGTTGCAATCCTTGCCCTTGAAATAGGAAACCATTGATGCATGAAGACTGTGTGCATAGGTAGGTCTCGGTCACCGATTACAGACTTGTTGCATAAAGACGCTTGCATGACAACTCCTTAACGTTCACTGGTGTACTACCTCTGTAAATCTGGCAGGATGCACCCTGATTATCTTCTAACTAGGCTGTTTTTCTTTTGCATTTATTTAGAAGTAATTGCATTGACAAACGAGCATGATGGCAGTTTTGAAGAGCAGTTTGTGACTTGCCAGCCATAAAGCAGAGATTTTGTCTTTGGACATCTTTACCACATATTATTAGAAAGAAGGGGCAAAAGGTGATTTTGGCTGATTTTCTTTTTTTACCATAAAGAGTGTAAATATGTATTACCTGTGCTAATGATATCATCTGGCAACTCATCTCCACAAAACCTGGAAAACAATACAAATGGTCACAACTAAACAACACAGCAAATATGCCATATTCCCTCTACGTGGGGACCCACATGGAACGGTAGCTCTCAGGCTGTACTGTCCTTTGGAGCTGTGGCTCATGGGGCTAAATTTGCTATAGGTATTCAGTATATGTAATTCTCCACTATAGGTTAAAGCAATTGCCTAAAGAATTTTTGTCATGTCAGGTTTAGGAAAGGGAGAAATGCAGGAAACACTTCAATTTATGCAGGAAGTAAATAACGCAAAAGAAGGAAAAGCATTTTAACAAGGCTTCACCATCCTGACATCTGTTGGAGGGACAGGACGGCCCGGCAGAAGCAATCCAGGAGGTTCCTCGATGGAAGAAAACTTCCTCTTGCAAGTAATAGAGGAGCCGACAAGGAGAGGTGCCATGCTTGACGTCGTGCTTACCAACAGGGAGGGACTGGTTGGAAATGTGACACTCCAGGGCAGCCTTGGCCATAGCAATCACGAGATGGTTGAGTTTGAGATCCTCAGGACAGGGAGAAGAGCATGCAGCAAGCTCACTGCCCCGGACTTCAAGAAAGCAGACTTTGGCCTCTTCAGGAACCTGCTTAGTAAGGTTCCATGGGATATAATCCTAGAAGGCAGAGGGGCCCAAGACTGCTGGTTGATATTCAAGGATCACCTGCTACGTGCTCAGGAGTGTTGCGTCCCGACTAGAAAGAAGTGCAGCAGGAGGGCCAGGAGACCTCCATGGATGGACAAGGAGCTGCTGAGGAAACTTAGAGGGAAAAAAGAAGCTTATAGAAGGTGGAAGCGAGGACAGGCGGCCTGGGAAGAACATAGGAGCATTGCCTGGGAAGCTAGGGATCAGGTTAGAAAAGCTAAAGCCCAGCTAGAATTAAATCTGGCAAGGGATGTGAAAGATAACAGGAAAGGATTCTATAGGTATGTAGCAAATAAAAGACAGACTATGGACAATGTGGGCCCTCTACGGAAGCTATCGGGAGAACTGGCTACCCTGTATTTGGAGAAGGCTGAGGTTCTTAATGACTTCTTTGCCTCAGTGTTCACCAGCAAATGCTCTGACCACACCACCCAAGTCTTGGAAAGCAGATGCAGGGACTGTGAGAATGAAGATCTTAGGCCCACTGTAGGAGAGTATCAGGTTCGAGACCATCTTAAGAACCTGAACGTGCACAAGTCCATGGGACCTGATGAAATCCACCCGCAGGTCCTGAAGGAGCTGGCGTATGAAGTTGCTAAACCACCGTCCGTCATATTCGAAAAATCCTGGCAGCCAGGTGAAGTTCCCGATGACTGGAAGAAGGGTAATATAACCCCCATTTTCAAGAAGGGGAAGCTGGAAGACCTGGGGAACTACAGACCAGTCAGCCTCGCCTCTGTGCCTGGGAAAATCTTGGAACAGTTTCTCCTGGAAAGCATGCTAAGGCACATGAAAAACAACGAGGTGGTTGGTGACAGCCAACATGGCTTCACTAAGGGGAAATCCTGCCTGACCAATTTGGTGGCCTTCTATGATGGAGCCACGGAACTGATGGACAGGGGCAGAGCAGTTGACGTCATCTACCCGGACTTGTGCAAAGCACTCGACACTGTCCCGCATGACATCCTTGTCTCTAAATTGGAGAGACATCAATTTGATAGATGGACCACTCAGTGGATAAAGAACTGGCTCGATGGCCGCACGCAAAGAGTTGTGGTAAACGGCTCGATGTCCAGTTGGAAACCTGTAATGAGTGGTGTCCCTCAGGGATCGCTGTTGGGACCGGTCCTGTTCAACATCTCTGTCAGCGACATGGACAGTGGGATTGAGTGCGCCCTCAGCAAGTTTGCTGACGACACCAAGCTGTGTGGTTCGGTTGATACGCTGGAGGGAAGGGATGCCATCCAGAGGGACCTTGACATGTGTGTGAGGTGGGCCGATGACAACCTTATGAAGTTTAACCAAGCCAAGTGTAAGGTCCTACACCTGGATCGGGGCAATCCCAGGCACTGCTACAGGTTGGGTGGAGAAGAGATTCAGAGCAGCCCTGCAGAGAAGGACTTGGGGGTGTTGGTTGATGAGAAGCTTAACATGAGCTGGCTTCAGCGTGCACTTGCAGCCCAGAAAGCCAACCGTATCCTGAGCTGCATCAAAAGAAGCGTGACCAGCAGGTCAAAGGAGGTGATCCTGCCCCTCTAGTCTGCTCTTGTGAGACCTCACTTGGAGTATTGTGTGCAGTTCTGGTGTCCTCAACATAAAAAGGACATGGAGCTGTTGGAGCGAGTCCAGAGGAGGGCCACGAGGATGATCAGGGGGCTGGAGCACCTCCCGTATGAAGACAGGCTGAGAGAGTTGGGGCTGTTCAGCCTGGAGAAGAGAAGGCTGTGTGGAGACCTCAGAGCAGCCTTCCAGTGTCTGAAGGGGGCCTATAAGGATGCTGGGGAGGGACTCTTCCTTAGGGACTGTAGTGGTAGGACAAGGGGTAATGGGTTCAAACTTAAACAGGGGAAGTTTAGATTAGATATAAGGAGGAAGTTCTTTACAGTGAGGGTGGCGAAGCACTGGAATGGGTTGCCCAGGGAGGTTGTGGATGCTCCATCCCTGGCGGTGTTCAAGGCCAGGTTGGACAGAGCCTTGGGCAACGTGGTTTAGTGCGAGGTGTTCCTGCCCATGGCAGTGGGGTTGGAACTGGATGATCTTAAGGTCCTTTCCAACCGTTACTATACTATGATTCTATGATTCTACGATTCTAAGGCGTTAAGGAAAAGAACAATGGCTTGAGGCTGGGAAAGGAGAAACATTGTCAAGAAAAACATGAAAATTATCTGTGGAGGCAAAACAAATGGACTATATCCTTGCTTTGCTACACAGGATTTGTAGAGAGGATGCAAAAAGTGGCAGGAATTGGGAAGTGGGTTTTATCACTTTTTGTTCTGGTCTTCATACCAAAAACTGACTGCTAAAGGACAAGCAAAAATATGACATGGAAAAAAAGCACGTGAGAATTATGCGAAGAGGGAAACTAAATGTATAAAGAGAGAAGATACATAGCACTTGTTCTGATCTGGTATCGTTAGAAAATATTTTACCTCAAATACATTTTTGCTAACAGTTTAACACCCCACCTCCCTCCTTTCACTTAAAGCAAATACAAAATACTAATGACATTGTTAGGAGTTCTTCCTGTAAAATAATGAGAGAATTAAAGTAAGTAAGTGGCTTGCACCTTTTTTTCATGTATTTTAACAAAGCAGAAGAAGGCAAAGTGAAATTCTCTGAAACTCTTTACAAGCTTGTGTTAATGACAGTAAAGTTAATGACAGTAAAGATAGGCCAGGTACTTTTGCTACAAGTATTACAGGCGTAACAGAGGTGCTAATTGTATGAGGTAATACAGTGTTCTCTGAAGTAATGTTCTGGGGAAAAAAATAAATTACTTGATTATTTGCGTATTAAAGCTGGAATTGCTTTACCTGCCCACAAAGCCATTGATATCATCATAGCTATCATAGATTTCCAAGAAATCAGCCATGCAAGCAGTGTCGTCTTCAACATCAAACTCAAGAAACTGTAGATGAATACGTTGTCCATACTTTACTCTAATATGCCAGTAGCAAATTTGCTCATTTTCATACTCATTTGGGTAGCCTGGTGACTTAAAAACATGCTTGGAATCTGTGAAGACTCCACCACACTCTTTTCCTAAGAGAAAAATAAAATTAAAAAAAAAAAAAAGAGAAAAATAAAAACATCAAAGTTTATCTATTCATTGTGGGTATGGCTATGGTTTAAATCTTGGGGCACTTTGACCCAGCGAAGCCGCAGAAAATCATGGAGGAACACCCAGTGTGATAGCACTTTTCATATATTTAAGCACTCAGCAGTCACAAGAAATGTCAGTCATTCCTAGCTTCTGGGAGCAGATATTTTGGAAACAAGAGGGATGATCCAAAACTTGCTGAATCCACAGGAAGACTTTCATCGATTTCAGTAGACTTTGGGCCAGAGCCAAGTGTTTTATGCAAAAGGCATTAGGGGTTTCTAGCTATGTCAAACTGTAAGCTTTACAGCTGCACTTGCAAGTCACCCTGACATTCAGTTCCATCCTTTCCTCTTCAAAAACCTCCTGAAAGTGTGTCTTCTAAAAAAAAAAAAACCAATTATAAAGGCTAGTGATCACATACTTTGCACCATATTGCTGTCATTTCTGCGCTCTTCGCTCCCTTCAGAATGTCTCCTTTGGGAGGAGAACCACTCAGTCCGGTGGCCATTTGACCTTTACTAGCTCCCTGACAATGGGACCAACCAATCTGGGGACCTCACCCTGCCTGACGTTAGGATTTGCCATAGTTCCCCAAGTTCAGACCCGGAGGAGGGAGAGGTACTTTTTAAGGGTGATTCAGGGCACATGACTTAGAAGCTTTAAGCTGGAGAGTGTGATTAACCCTTTTAGTTTGTCCACAATTCCTGTACTTCTCAGCTCCAGATCACTGCTAGGTGAGATGTACATTTCAAACAGTTCCATAAGTTCCTCTTGACATCTTTAGCATCCCAGAGAAGAGCATAGGCTCTGTTCAGTCAGAGATTTGTCTTTGTACCCTCAGGCTACTTGTCTCTCACCTGCATACAGACAGGTGAGAGAGGCTTTGTAGTAAGTCAGGCTGCGTGAATACATATCCTTGTAATGGGAGAGACTTCCTCGTCTGTGACTGTTGGCAGTTCTGGTTTCCTTTTGTCCTCTAAACAAACAGTGCACTTAGAAAGCAACTACTTCTCAGCCCAGAGGAGAAGGCTGACAAAGGAGAAAGCCACACTGACAGTTTACATGCATTAATAATGAATGCAGTAGTTTCTCTTGCAGTTCTCTTTGCTGAACATCTGGGAGTGTCCCCCACCCCATAGAGCTATTTGATTTACAACTGCCCAGCTCATATAAACAAGCTCAAGCCCTGTGAGCACAAACAGAATGTGCACAGCTGTACAGACGTCATGGACAACTCCAAGTTTTGGCTCTGCCAGGCAGGGTAGTACACTTGTGGTAGTTGGAGAGCCAAGCAGTGAACAAAGTTAAGCTTTGCGTTTCTTCTTGGTGCCTACTTTTTCTGTCCTCCCTGCTATACGAAGCGATATCAAGCTAAACTGAAACAGTGGATATGTCAATATTTCAGTCATCTGCAGTATAGTGAAGGGAGGGGAATGGAGAGATGTCCTATACCTAGTGAAGTCTTGTCAATCATGTTCAAACTATGTTTCCAGATCTGCTTTGGAGATTAGCTTTTCTCCATCTTGTTACACATGTGTACACACACAGAGCACTGCTGGGAACTGGATCTGTCAGGTGTTTCAGTCCCAGACACAGCATTCATTTTCAAAAGTTTTTCTATCTCAGGCTCAAGAAAGGAGGAATAAGGGTTAACAGTAAGTTTAGCCTGTTTACAGGCAAAGTATCTGGAAAATGGTTCCCACATTAAACACCTCCTATTAGTTATTTAAATAAAACACCAAAACAAGACATTTGCACATTTCATTGGAAACATTACTTACCTTTTCTGCCAACAGCAGCATATCATTACATTTTTAGTTTCTGAAAGGTCTTTGGTTAGGTCCTGTCATATACGGAACAATGTGGTGCAGAGACACTGAGCTCTGCACAAGCCAGGACAACTATAGGTAATGCCAGAGAGGGCCTGGTGCAACGCTCCAAATAAATGTATCTCAACACTGGCATTGAAACTAATTAATTCAGAGCCTGGGTGCCTTTGTGCAGCCAGGTAGCGTGGTGTGTAGCCATAACCCCAGACCTGACGAGCAATGGGTTGTTTTTAAACGCACCATTTGGGTTGTAGCAGTAGGCATCCCATCTCTCACTTCTGTTGAGACGAATCCCATAATCAACAATACCAGTTTTTCCAAAGCCACAGTTGGCTCCAGCTTTTACTATGGGATAACCAACTCTACCCTTTGCCATCCAGCCAGCAGCGCATACATGGAAACCTGTAATGGGGAGAAAATGAGACGTGGGTGTGATACACCAATTCTAGGCAAGAAATGCTGCTTTTTATTCAACTAAGTTAGGTCTCACTCAAGCTAATAAATTATTTGGGTGTAATTGGCCTAATAGAAATTGAACTACAGGAAAGAACATTACTTTGAAAGGGTAATTTTAAATACAGAATACAAATTTTCATTGTGTTCTCAACAATATGATTATTGGATCTTCATTTGAAAACAAAAATCAAATGCAGATGGACTATACGGTTTCCTGGGTACTGAATTTTACGTTCATTAGTAATCAAATTACGTGTTGGACGAGTAATATAAGTGCGTTCATTGTTTCTCTTTTCAAGTCATACAAATTTACTCAATCATATCGCAAGAGTTTGGAGCAGTAAGTTCTGAGAATGAATAAAATACGACGTGCAAGAGACACCTAAAAAACCAAAGAATTTCCTTAAAATCCTTCCAAGTTAACCTTAAATGCCTCATGTATTTCTCGCTAAACAAAAAGATCCTGTTAATGCATTTTGTGGCTGAGAACTTAAAAACAATAGCCAAAGAATGCAATGTTATTCACTGTCTGGTTGAGACCAATTCAATGCTTTCACCAAGATGAACTGGAACATATTTGTGGCGTCCTAGGACTATGAGCTACTCAGAAGAGACAAAAGCACCCTTTCTGCATGTGTGCTGGCGCTGAGAGCCAGCTTCTGACTCAACAGCATACCCTGCACATTTTTAGAGTGGATGATATTTTCCATTGTTTTCCCAGTGCTCTGAATGAATTGATAGTTTCTTACTAGGAATCAAATAGAAATACAGTAAGGCTCTCACTCTGCTCCCCTTTTCACTACAAGCACACTACTCGCCCTCTCTCAGAGCAAATATGGCTGGAAGAATCATTGTGAAAACATCTTGACTGATGATGTGGAAAGTAGCAATGCACGTTTGCTACAGAAGCTCCCTGGGGATAGGCGCCTTCCTGTGTAGCCCCAGCAGCACCCCAGCACTATAGCTGGGGAGGTGCCATGGCTTTCCATCTCAGCTGGATGGCTCTCTGCTGGGTGCTGCTGGTTCTGGGACCATGCTGCACCCTGAGCTTGGTGGGATGTGTAGCACTGCATGCAGATGTTATCCCTGACAGCTCTGTGGGTAGTGCGGTCATGCTCTGTTACCAAGGGGGGAAACTGCACACAACTTGGGCCAAAATCCAGGGAGTTCACAAGTCTCTCAGGCCCAAAGTTCGTAACATTCATGAAATTACAAGACTGGCAACATTATGAATGAGCAATGTGGAAAGCAAACAGCCATGGGTTTTTTCAAACCTATTTTTCTTGCCGCCTCCAGCTGCTGATAAGTGGCTAGATGTCCTCCCTCGTATTCACAGACTGCTTTTGCTTCTGCATAGGTAAGCTGGTACTTCCCAGAGCGTGACTCCCTGTGATACACTCCAGCAGCTCGTTCTGTGTGACCAAAGTGAGACATGATATTTAAATTAACAAGACCTTAGAGCGGTCTTCCAGTACCTAAAGGGGCCAACAAGAAAGTTGGAGAGGGACTTTTTAAAAGAGCAGGTTGTGATAGGACAAGGAGGAATGGCTTTAAACTGACAGAGGGCAGATTTAGGCTAGATATTAGGAAGTTCTTCCCTGTGAGGGTGGTGAGGCGCTGGCACAAGTTGCCCAGAGAAGCTGTGGCTGCCCCATCCCTGGCAGTGTTCAAGGCCAGGTTGGACGGGGCTTTGGGCAATCTGGTCTAGTGGAAGGTGTCCATGTCCTTGGCAGGGGGGTTGGAACTGGATGATCTTTAAGGTCCCTTCCAACCCACACGATTCCATGATTCTATGATTCTATGATTTCAGTATTGTATCTCAGCTGATCCACTTTCCAGTGTGCTCTCACCGCCTCTGGCGGTTTCCCCAGGACCTGTGCTTTGGGCGACTGTTCAGCTGAGAAAAGAAAGAAAATGTTCAGCTAGTAGCTGTGCCACTTGGAAAGTGTCGGGAAAATATGTCCCTCCCAGCCCAAAGGCATGTTTTTGTAACCCAAAGGTATGGTTTTGTTTGGGAGAAGTTTTGAACAACAGAGCTAGTCAGAGGTTGGCGAGTTTTTGAACAACGAAAAATCAACAAACGCAGTGAAGGACTCCCCTAGGAGTACGCAGAAGGCAGTAGTTATGGGAACGGTTGGCTGGTGTCAGCATCACTGGGTCTGTGTATCATATCTGGCTCAGGGGAAGCTGCTTCTGGATTGCTATCACAGCATACTTTTGGATGTAACTTTTAATGTCTTTGTAAGATGAATCAGAGCTTTGTTTTGAACCTCCAGAGAAGTTAAATCAGAGCTACTTGGATAGAGGAGAGGCAGAAATTAAAGGGAATAAAAATGTAGAGTAAAAATATCTGAGCTTGTGTTACAAAGGGCAGTACCAGAACAATTGCTGGCTGACATTTTTGCTGCACAGAAAATTAATACACTTTCTTCATTATTTTTTTCTTTGCTGTTGCAAGTACAATATAAAGCAGCTTTCCAGGGAAACCTAGAAACTGTCAGTACAACTACAAGTTTTATCATCTTTTTGTGTTGCGCTTGTCTGATGCCATATGTACAGAAATCTGTCTTGGAGGCAACCTGCATATCTAATCCGAACGTCACTTTTGTTTAGATCTTTCTTACATTTAGTATGATTTGCGAAATGACTGTCTGTAGCTACCACTAGCCAACATGACTGAAAAAAGATGCATTTGTTACAGTAGTTATTTGTACCATGGGGGCAAAAAAAGAATGTGTTTTCTAGGGACATGCGTAGAGTCAGTAGTTTTGGCTAGGTTAGGGTATTTATTTTTTACAAAAACATGGTCACCACTGAATTGTGGTTAGAAATGGTGGGATCCTTTATTAGATGCAGAATGATGTTTGCCAGTGTAGTTTTTGGACCCGCAGTCACTGGCTTGGTGCCCAGGGAAGTAAATGATATCGCTGACTGTAGCCTCAGAAGACTGTGAGAAGAAGAGAGACGCTTTCTGTAACATCACTGGGAATGTCACTGGCATGGGCATGGGATAACATACATTAATTCCATGGAAAAGTCTTTCCAAAGAAGCCAGTTCCATTGCAAAGAGAAGTCACAGATTCATAGAATCACAGAATGTTTTGGGCTGGAAGGGAGCTTAAAGATCATCCAGTTTCAACCCTGCCATGGGCAGGGACACCTTCCACTGGACCAGGTTGATCAAAGCCCCGTCCAGCCTGGCCTTGAACCCTGCCAGGGATGGGGCAGCCACAGCTTCTCTGGGCAACCTGCGCCAGTGTCTCACCACCCTCACAGGGAAGAATTTTTTCCTAATATCTAATCTAAATCTACCTTCTTTCAGCTTAAAGCCATGCTATATTATATATATATATAAAAAGAATCTCTTTTAATTAAAAATTTATTCAGAGGAAGTACTATTTTTCATTCACTCAGTAGTTTATCATGTCTAACCTGATAAATCCATTCACTGTTTCTTTATACTATGATTGTATCGGATTCAGTATGCGTGAATTGGAAATCTCAGTACTGCAGGAAATAGCACAGCATTTAGCCTCACTGCACACTCAGGAGACAGCCTGGCATTGACATTATTGATCACTGCTTCTCACAGTAGTCCTTGGGATTAGCTGAGCTGCCCCACTATACCAAGTCAAAGAGGAAGGGGCAGCTGAATTCTAAGGTTTGTCACCTTTGCAAAGGTGACCAGTCAGAGCCAAACCAAGAGCTATCTTACCACTTGTTGTCAGTGATGCTTGCTGATAAAAGCCCCCATCACTCACACTTTTCCAAGACTCATCCTGTTCCTTCCCTGGAACTGCTGCTGGAGGTACCTCCAGAGATTTGGGGGGAATTGCCCCTCCTTGGGCTCGTTGCTCTTGTCCATATATCATGGGGCCAGCACTACAGAGCGGGACGTGCCCCAGCCTCAGCTGGGCATTTGCTCTGATGGAGGATTCTGCTTGAAGGCTGCTCTCTTTACCTGACCTGCCTGAAATCTCCTCTTCCTGGACAACAGTGAGAACTTTCAGCAAAAATCTTTTATTCCTTTGCCTGAAACCTCTGTTCTGTCAGGGGTTTCTCCACCCACTTTTCTTCTTTGGTTTTTACTCAAAAGGTCACAGGCTCCATGGCTGACAGGACATGTTTCTTCCAACTCAGATTTCTTAAGATCTCTCCTTGAAGCCCAGAGACAGTGGGATCCTGCAAGGCCAGTGACCCCCTACTCACCCACAGCAGTAGGAGGTAGTAAAATGTAGCCAATCTCTTCTGCACAAACACAAGCAGCATAAAATTTGGCCTAATAAAGTACCCTCAGTATGTATGACACAAACACTAAATGCTAAATAAAAATAAATATTGTACTTTTAAGCAAAGGAGGGCCGTGTAGAGTTACTGGCATGGGCCCCTCCTGACGTGCATGGTCATACTTAGAGTACTCTGCCAAATGGGGTAGGTATGGCCCCCAAGGCACTCTGACACATGGTGTGCCAACAGGGAGGAAATTCAGAACACAAAGAGTGCAGTGGCTCTCCTGGGAAACCTACTTTGTGGCTCTGAGAACTGACACTCAGATAAGCATGTGAGCATATTTGGGCAAGACCGCTCCAATCCTCTCATCAGTTCGCAATAAACCCTTGGTTATAATGTGCTTGTCTCAAAAACTGAGCAACAATAAAATTCCATTCACACAAGAACAACATTAAAAAGAAGGTGATCCAGTCAGCTGCAGCAGGCCTGCATGCTTACTGAGACAACAAAAGATGTTTTGTAACGAGAGAAGGAAAAAGACATGAGCATTTCTAGAATGCCAGTAATTCAAGATTTTTCATTTGTGCTGATGACTTGTTGAGGAAGAAAAGAAAAATGGGAAACTCCCTTCATTTTCAGTTTGGTTTTGATAGTGCTTTATCAAGAAGAAGAGGACACAAGCAAAGCTCAGATGTCACTGCACATTCCTAGCTTTTATTCAAGGGGGGGGGGGTCTTGCTTTAATGCCTGTGCGTCGTGAGACTGGAGTTACTCGTTTTACAGTTCAAGTTACACTGGCTTTTTTAAAGTACAAAGATGCATATATTGGATGTCTGGGATTTTGCCTGATTTTTCTTTACTTATATATGATGTCACCAAATGCCACTGGTAATTCAATTAACTGCATTTTGAGGTTTATTTCAATTATTTTATTGCTGTAGTTACACTAGATGGTGCATTTCTAAAGGAGCTTCAATAGAGTCCTGGAGACAAGAGTGGTTATTTCAAAGTCAAACACCGTGGTTCCAGATTTTGCATGTGTTTGTTTATTTAGAGAACGTCACTAATTTTACTCCATGATTTATTTTTATTTACTCTCATGGTAAATGCTAAAGGCCTAGAAAACCAGGATTTTATTACGTATTCCAGTAAACACTCTGTTTCTTCATTTTAAAGAATGAGAATTATTTTCCTTCAAATTGACTTCCATTCATGAAACTGCTTAAATGATCAGTGTTATCACAAGTTCTTGTGTATGTTGTAGCTGTCCCTAAGCGCAGCATACAGGGTGGCTGGCACTGTGCTAGAGTACTCTTTAGAAGACCACTGTCTGGCTGAGATAAAAACTGTGTCAGAGAACAGGAGAATGGTTCAACCACCGACAGGACCTGTGCATGGCCACATGCCATTCTCTTGTGCAGAAACAGCCTTTGCAGGCTACAGGTAAACAAGGGGACTCACTCAGCAAGCTCCTTTGCTCTTCACGCTGACCACACCCATTTGATACTAGAATACCCATCACAGCTTGTATCAAATTCTTCTCTGCCCCTACCATCAGGGCTTAACACAGCCTCAGTCCTACCTATCTGCTGTGTCTCCTTCCTGTTAAGTCCAGTCAAGAATACAAGCTTTGCTCGTTTCTCACACAAACCTCTTCTCTGTCACCTTTTTTTGAATGGCAGCCACTTAAGGTGGTGCATGAAGCTGTCCTCCCTTGCAGCTCTCCCCAGCCGGAGCACCTTCAGCAACTACAGGGCACAGCAGGCATGTTCCAGGTTCAGAAGGAAAGAGAAGTCATTAAAACTGTGCAGTCAAATGGAAAAAAATATAGATTACTTCTCCTTCTCATTTAGTTTACATGGTCCTCTGAGGAGGGACTGGAGTCATGTGATTGCTGCACCAGCTAATAAAGCATGGCCCCAGTCCCCCATGAAACGTCAGAGCACAACAGAAATGGGTACCGGCTATAGGAATTCCTCAAAACCCTTAAAGAAACACACAACATTCTAGGGAGGATAAAGGAGTTTTTAAGTATTTTCTATAAAACAGAGCACTCAGTGTGCGCTTGTGTTTTGGCATTCTTTACGTGACTATATTCTGAATGTGTTTTTCTGTTGTATTGGATAATTATAAAGATCTATAAAAAAACTCTAAGAGCTATTTAAATGCACCTCAGATACAAGAAACTATTCCCCCAGCATTTTCTGTAGCCCTTTTGAAAACTTCTTTCCGCTGTTTAACGATGTGAACAGACCAACGGCCAAAACATATACATTGCTGTACTTTTCTAGAAACCTAGGAAATATTATCACTATTATTTCCAGATCATTTAGTTTCATATGTAGGACCCCAGGCATTTGAAGTATGTTCATGCAGAAAGTAATTTATTCCTTTGCCAAATGTTTCTTTTCATACTCGTTTTCCTTCATTAGAAACAACTGTTATTTAACACTGTTTTCACTTTACCTCGTGCTGTAGGAAAATGCATTCAGATGAAATACTCCATACCTACTTTTTCCTGCACTTCAGAGAAATAATACAAATAGTAAGCTCAAAAGGACAAAACTTACAGTCACTAATCAGATAAATAGATCACCAGCTTCAGTGCAGGATTTTGCTGATATTAACGTGTGGCTCAATTTTGTATTGCTAGGTGCTCATCTGTCAGACAAACACAGTGACTTTTGCAGCAAAACACTCATGATTAAAGTATTTCTTACCTAACCAAATAGAGTTATGCAGCACTCCGTCCTTGAATCCCCATGCTTGAGCCTTGTTCCACAGCAGGGCAGAAAAGAAAATTAGTGCAATCATCTCTTCTGAACTATTAGGCTGTAAATATTTCCTGTTAAAACACTCAGGGTAACCTCTGCTAGCAGCTGGCTAGATCCTATTGGAACATCTGGTAGCCAGATCTTAAATAGTGCTTTCAGCTGTGAGGTCAGCAAGCCTGCTCCAATTGTGCTTGCTGTAGTATTATTACACAATTAAATGAGATGTCTGCAGTCGTCCATGTGACTCACTTTTGGCTCTCTTGATTCCCAGTGTGTCCAAGAAACCGTTTTAGCCCTCACTACGGCAGCACACATGAACACTGTTCAAGCCAAAGTCTGTTCATTCTTCAGCACTCACCATCTTCAAATTCTGTAAAACAATAAAACTAATAACCAGTCTATCTGCTTATAGTGTTTCAAGTCATGCCATTTACAGGACCAAAGAGAATCATACATACTACCTCTCACGCTCATTTAAACATTCTATTCTTTCATGTATAACTTGGATTTAATTTCACAGTGACCTAATCAATGAAAAAATATAAGGGGAGTATTTTGTATTGGCTATTTGAATTCAGCTTCCCTACACAGAATCTGTAATTGGATCTGTAATCGGCATAAAACTGCAAGTGTCAAAAACAGATGCTCTTTGTTCTGCAAGTGGGAAATAAAGCTAAAATCTTCCCCTCCAAACCACACTTTAAAATCTGATTCATAGCGTGACAGCTGTCTTCTTGTCTTCCCTTCTGGCTGAAAGTGAATACTGCAGCTGCTCCTTGCGGATGAGTGGGAGAGTAGAAAGGGGGAAAGATGAGAGGACGGAAAACGGTCTGCTGCTCCATGCTCCTGAGCAGCCATTGGAAGACTCTGCTCTCCAGTTCTGATAACATTGGTAACTTCTGAGTCAGGAGCTATAGAAAAAGATGTGCTCATGAGCATGAACACAATCATATTAAAGTAGATGAAAGGAAAGGGTGGAGGACTTTGTGCCTACTCAAGAATATTTTACATAAATGACTTGTACCAGTGAGGAAGATATTTTTCATCACTTAGGTCTTAATGTGAAAAAATGAATGCCTGGCTACAGTGCGTACACAGAGACACGCACATATTCCTCCCACCTACCATTCAGGCAGATGCTGAAGGGGACAGCTCTTGGGAAACAGAGCTGAGAGCGAGCCCTTCCCCTGCACCAGAATAGCACGGCATCTTCCACCAAAACACCAATGTCTTGACCTGTCCTTCTTCAGCACACATTGATGAAAGCAAACCCATTCTTCCAATAAAGTTCACCTGCATGTGCGTTCCTGTTGTGCACACCCATGCCTTACCCATTCGAGTTTGGACCTTCAGTGTGCAGTGGTAGATGTACAACATATACATGTGTTCTTGGGCCTGACAAAGGTCATGTGCACTCTGATGTCAAGGTCTGTCACTGAGGCTTTCTGCTCAGGTATCCCAAGAAGCTGATGACAGTCTGCTGGCTTCCTCTGCCCACCCTGGGACATTCAGGGCACTGTGGGCTATTGTCCTCTTTCCTGCTGTGCAAGTGAGCTACCACAGACCAGGATGCTGGGGCCAGGAATACTGCCTCCCAGTTGGTCTACTAGTCTCCACACTGATAGCCCCACCATGCTGCTTGTCCCACAACACTTTACAGCTTCTCTGTCAGCAAAACAAGAAAGCACTGCAGAACGATGTCTCATTGCCCAGACGTAGGAACCCTGCTCTGATTATTCTTTCTAGATTTGAGAATTGGTGCTTTATTCATACTTGTTTTCTACTTTAATGCCCAATAGATAAGAGTCCAAGTTAATTCAGCTTCATTCTCTGAAAGCATATTGGTCAAAGTTTGTTGTTTTCTAAACATTAACATCCAAGACATGTATCTGAGGTTATCTGGGATGAGTTGTGAAGATAGCAGTATGAACTTTTGGGGTAGTGGTGAATGGAGGAGACAGTGCTGAGTGTGTTGCTCTGGAGCATTCATTTTCCGTTAGCTGAAGGAGGCTGGCACTCAGCCTTTGCTGGTTTGGAGTTGTGACATGTTCATGGTATCTTCTGGGAACCTAGAAACGATAAAGAGGCATGAGGGAAGGAATGGAAACCAAAGGAAAGTGAAAATTCAACAGCAATATCATTGACTGGTAAACTAAAAAGACAAATTACTGATTCAGGTGAATTGGTAGAATCAGAATCCTCTTAGACTGATGCTAAAATTTCTGCTTCTGAAAGAAGTCTGATGTGAATGTCCTTCTCTGCACACGACACCTTTCCTTTCTGACATTCCATGCAAATCCCCCTGGATGATATTGAAATACGAGTTGATAGTGTAATGATCTAAACATCAGAGGGAGATGTCTCTGCCACAGGGAATTGTTCCATTCTCTGGTAGGTGGGTGCCAATCCCACAAGATCACAAAAATGTCTTTGTAGTGACTAACTCATAAAAAACAGGGAATGCATACCAACTTGGAGATGATTTGTAATAGACAAGCATACTGAAATTCTTGAGAAAGACACTCATGCAATAATGAATAAAAAGTATTATCTTACTGAAGTTGACTGTTAATGGTGAAATGCCTCAGTTAGAAAAAGCAGCTTGGTAAGTAAAGGACATAAAATAGCAAACAGTTCAAATCATGGCAGTGTCTGAGAGTATCTCTTGATTTATACAAGGTCTAATGTTTGAACAAATGCATACCTCCCTGGAGGAACAAAGCTGTCTGTTGGTAAGTCCAAAGACATACAATGGCTTATGAATCACAGAATAACTGAGGCTGTAAGGCATCACAAAAGGTTGTCCAGTCTTAAGTCAGGATTCAGATATCTATCATCATGTCCCCTAAACAATTCCTCAAATGAATTAACTTCATCTTTGTTGGACACTAACAAAAGCTCTGCAGTGTCCAGCACATGTTGTATAGTGAAGAGTAATTTGGTATAGTGAATTTTGATACCTGAGGAAACAACATAATATTTGCTGTTGTGTTGCATTAACATTACACAAATACTCCAGATTGAGCCTAGGCATAAGCCTGTGCAACTTGAAATGACAATAAAGTAACGTTCGGCCCTACACATCTGCCTCCCAAGAGAGCTGGAAAGGAAAGTTTTCATTTGCAAATCCAGGCAGAACCTCTCACCAACATGAAGATATTCCACAGCAGTACAAGGGCACTTTGAGACATTAATCTGACAGTATTTTCTGAAGTTTCTTCCAAGTTTTTCCACATTTAAATATATCCTAGCCAAATCTTACATAAACTGGAGGGAGGGTCTTTTCTTCACTCTTTCCACACATACCTATGTTAAGAAATGCTGTTTGCAAGTTGTCCTGTGGTTTTGACTAGCATTCGAAGTGAACACCTATGTTAGTAGTTTCCAAACCGTGGTGTGAAACCCTCAGCGATGTAAGACTAATTGCAATGGTAGAGAGAAAAAACAATTCAGTAGCTTAATGGATGAGCCACCAAGGATGATAATAACAGTAATATATGTGGGCCACGAATCTCCTCTGCATTAATCTAAATATTAAGCACCTAAACTTTTAATTATTTGTGTATTTCTAAATGAACGAAACCAGTGAAAATATTTATAGTATTTGTAGTCTAAGATTCATACATTACTATTGGTGATATAGAATATATTACAATTATATTGTTTATAGCTTTGAGAATGATACCAAGAATGGTGTATTTAAATGGAAAGGCATGCAGGAGGCTTTTCATTTGGAATTTTTTTGCAAGAAACTGTAATCTCATTCAAAAAATTACTTGGTGGGAAGTGTAAGAAAAAAAGGAGTGCTGGAAAGAGATAGTGAAAGAATTAAGGGTAAGTTTTTCTTAGGAGAAAAAGACTAAAATAGCTGATGTGAAAGCGGGGAATACAACAACATTGGCTGAATTTACATTGTGGGAAACCAGAGAATAAAAGAGCTGTTTAACCTACAGAAAGGAAAAAACTAGCCCAACAACATCATCATCCCATCCTATCTTATCCCATCCTATCTTATCCCATGCTATTTTATCCCATCCCATCCCATCTTGTACAGAGTTACATTTAGGCTGAAAAGCACAAGACAATTTTAAACCAGAAGTCCAGAAAAGTTTTAGAACAGCAAAACAAACAGAACACCAAATTTATTTTGAGATGACGTTTGAGGAGAAGCTTGGAATTGGTGTTCTTTGAAAGAAGGCCTCTTCTAGTGATACTTTGGGTTTTATCTCATTTTAAACATTTTTTCTCTTATTTAAACTTCTGTTTGTTTTTTTGTTGGTTGTTTTTTTTCCATGAAATGAGCTCTCAAAGTACAAGTTGAAGGATTGTCCCACACCCCAGGACCTCCATGGAGAGCTTAAAAACCATCAGATCCCAAATATATGACATATGGCAGAAATAATTACACCTGAATTACTCCTGGCAGATACTTGTGTAGCCTGTTCGTATGAACCTGCAGTGATGACAGTTCCACAGCCTCTTGGTGCTTAACTCTTCCTAACATTTTAACTACCTTCCTTAACCAAAACATCTTGCATTAACTAAAATCTTTCCCGCTGCGTCTTCAGCCTATTTCTTCTTCTTGCTTCAGCAGTCCACAGTAACAGCTTCCTTACTGCCTCTTAGTAGCAGGAAAGTTACACTAAACTGGTACTGTATCTTGCTTCAGGTCTCTAGTTAAAAATAAACAGGCTGTTCTTTTCATCTTTCCTGTAGGTCGCATTTTCTAGACTCATGATCATTCTTGTTCCTCTCCCCAGCATTCTTTCCAGGTGGCCTGCATCCTTCTTGAAGTGTCACTCCAAAATTAAACAGTACTCCAGCAAAAGACTCCACAGTGTCAGATAGTGCAGAACTGTGTCATGTATTTTCCAGACGATATTTTGGTTTACACAAAAATAGTTTGGCATTTGCTGTTAGTGAAATTTCCTTTAAAAATAACAGGTCAGGTTATTAAAATACCTATTTCATTCAAAATGCCTTTGATTAGAAGATGCTTTAAGTATGAAAATGCATCCAAAATGAAGGAAACCGATGAGATTTGGTAGGCCTACCTGAGTATATGAACCTGCTTTTCTAATCTCTCTTTGCTTGTATGCTTTCTGTTTCAGTGAAAGCTGAAAAGTGTTACAAAGATGTTGTGGAAATGAGTTGATGAAACTCTTACATTTATGCTTTGGACTAATGAGATACTTCCTGATGAATTTACAAAACAGGTTTTCTAAATTGTCACACATTTGTTGTGCTTGAAGGAAGACAGAAGGAATTTCTGGCGAAATTTCCGAACTTTTTCTGTCCCCTATGTGTTTCAGATGATGCAATTTTAGAAGAATTTTATAATGTGAGAATTATTTGGCCAATGATTATACTATTTATTGTCACAGTGTTAAGTCAATCTTCAGAAGGTATTTTGTCTCAGAACTAAATATTTTAAAACTGACTCCCCTTTGTCTTATAGTCTAATTCTCTTTGAAAGCAGCACCCATTTTTATCAGCAACATCAATGAGATAAGCATCAACCAATCTGTGTAATGGCACTTTAGTTAAAAAAATAGTAAATAGAAAACTTTGTATGAAAGTAGAACAAACCAAAAACATTTGAGATTATTAAAAGCAGATGTTAGAAGAGTATAATGGATTCATTCATAAAAAATCTGGACATTTGCCAAGTTAAAATATTTGTCAGTTGAAGTCCTATAGTGAAATAAATACATAAAGTCCTAAATAGTCGAACCTATCAAAATTAAAAATACATAGAGATATAAAATTTACAAGTGTCTCACAGATGTTCTTCTATGGTTACATTTTTAAACTATGTAAATATATTAAACACATCACAATGATATGATACTGAAAAGTGGGAATATGGTAGGGGGATGCCAAGACAAACAAGCTCCAAAGATTGTCAAGAAACTCCTAAAAGAAAAAATAACTTGCAACTTTAGCCATTGCAAAGCAAACTCCAACAATTTTGGGTTTGTGGGGTGTTTGTGGGTGTTTGTGAAAATATTAAAATTCAATTGCAAAATTAATTTATGTAGAGTCAGATGTACAGAATTTAAGTCCTTAGGACCTAAATTCGGAGACTCGAGTTTTGTTCCCTGAATACTAGATAACAAACAGCCAATGGATTAAAAAAAATGACCCAGGTCTTGTTCTTCCAGCATTCTTAGAATAATGCTTTTCTCATCCCCTTGGATAGAAGGAGTATTTAGTTTTCTAGCCAAAGTGGAGCAGCTTTAAAGGGAAACACTAGGAGAGAGTTACCCCAAAATATCTATGGACTGCTGACTGGCACATGCTGTTCAAATCACTGGTAACCATTCAACCACATGGAGACAATTTTTGCAAGAAAGACTTTGTGTTCAAGCAGTTTGAGGAAATAAACATTCCTGTAAGCTTATATACTTTAAAAAATGAGTAATTCTAAGAAATCCATCCATGTGTGACATAGTGGAGATAAATATTTATGCCAACAAAGGACAGTTATTAAGCTCCAGTGAATAATTACTTCTGCAGAAAGGAAAAAATGCCTTTCCTCTCTGATGGTTTATGCATCTATACTAATTATGTGACTACATGTGAGTTTTGTGGAACTGTGAGAATGATCCTTGTCCTGGCAACAGTTAAAATACACCAAGTAGACAGAATGAACTAATAACTCAATTAAAGAGTACAGTAAAAACTCACGTTACATTTTCGGTAAGATATTGCATAAGTTGTTGCAAAATTGACAGAATATTGCCTACAAAGTAACACTAATCTTTACTACTTTAATTATTTTTTCTTTATAATTAAAGTAACTGAGCATTCATAAAGGCTTGTTTTAGTCTTCTATGCTTATAATTATTTCATTGGCATACAACATAGCACAGATATTCACACTATCTAATTCTGAGCATCTAGTTTAAGTGTGCAAATTAAGAGGCTTTCCATTAAGTGAGACTCCAATGAGCATTCACAGCATGCCCACTGTTTTCTACCTGTTTTATTTTAAATCCCATTCATTTGTCCATCTCATAACATCTTAGAGTTTAAAAATTATTTTCAGACCCCAAGATGTACGTAGGCAGGTAAGGAATTTTCAGAAGGAAAATACTCCCAGGAGTTTGTGCACAAATACTTGAGAAAATCTTGCCAGGTACCTAAATACTTTGGAAAAATTTGCCTTATCGGGGGTCATTAAAATGTCTCCTCCTTTGTGTTCTTAATGCATTGTTTCCAATCGATATTCCTAGTAGATGGATTAAACCAGGAATTTAATAGACCCAGGGTGGAACGGAAGTGGGGACCCCAGCATTGCATCAATCCTTCCTGAACTCAGTACTTTGGAAAACCTGGAGGCCACAACTTGTCACGCATTTTATCCAGCAGCTACAGAAATGACAGATTTGGGGCCGGTCCTCCAATCCAGGGCAAACAGAAAATGCTACAGGGGCTACCTGTTCAGGCTCTTTCTCTGCTATTCCCTTCAGATCCCTTGAGTCAAAGGCCTTCAAAGTTCTGGGTTGCAGCACTGCTGCACTGCTAGCAGCTCATTTTACGAAACCCAAGCTAAGGTCTGCTTTCCTCCTCAGAAGCACATACACCTGCATCTACCCTGTGACAAGGCGTCCACCCACGCTGTGAATCCCAAGCAAACAGAGGTCCCCTGCTCAGAACTGCAGACTGATGTCCTAGGTCTGGAAAACGATGCGAACAGTTTAGGACAAAGCTCTCCCCGTGCTGCGCCTGAGGCTGGTTTCCCAGGAAGCCTGTCACCAGGCACACGGGACACTAGGTACTCCCTTCTGGTACACTCTGGAGTCAAACCGCTCCACTCATCTGGGCAGCTTCAGCATTATGCACTTTTCTGTTTTCTAACCTAAAAGCTATCAGCCATTACGTACACCTTCACCCAATTTCTCCCTCTATGAGGAGAGAAATCTGTGTCTATCAGGAGAGCTTTCCTCCTGCTGTATGAGGAAAGGCTCAGAGAGCTGGGTTTGTTCGGCCTTGAGAAAGGAAAGCTCACGGGAGACCTTATCACTATGTTCCAATACTTAAAGGGTGGCTACAAAGAAGATGGAGACTCTCTGTTTACAAGGGGCCACATGGAATAGATATGGGGTAATGGGCACAAGTTACTTCTGTGGAAGTTCTGACTGGACACAAAAGGAAAATTTTTCATACTGAGAACAATCAGCCATTGGAATAATCTCCCCAGGGAAGTGGTGGACTCCCCAGTGTTTGGCACAGTTAAGATTCAGCTGGACAGGGTGCTGGGACATCTAGTCTGGGTCATGCTTGGCCTAGAATGGTTTGACCAGAGGATCCTTGAGGTCTCTTCCAACCCTGTGTTCTGTGATTCTATGATTCTCTACTACTTTTCATTTGCTTTGTTATTATCTCACTCCTCATTTTGTGTGATTTTGTAATTGAATAGAGGGATCTTCCACAGAGATGCCCTTTGGTAAACCAAATGTTAGCCTACTATCCTAGATGCTGCCGTGGTAGTGGCGGAATCTGCCCTTGGTCTTACAGTCACCTGTCAGCTCAAGGGCAGTACCTCCAGTCCCGTAAAAGCTAATCTTACACATTAATCAGCTTTGCAGTATTATGAATTCCTTTCTGAAAACCCAAACTGGTGAATATGGTGATAGCATACTCAGAGGATTAGTCTCAGCAGTCATTGCTTAAGATGTCCCTTTATGTCTGCAACACTCATTTCCTACCCCACTGCACATTCATTTTCTCTCCTCCCTCCCGCTGTCTGCTTCAACTTCTCAGGAAATCAATTTTCTGTCTTTTCCTAACGCCATGGTGACTCAGTATTTTACCAGCTTTTCTTCTGTCTTATTTCATTTAGTATGATGTATTAGATCTCTGCCACTCATTTTCTAACCTTCTGTGAAGAGCTAGGCTATGGATTTGCTTATATGTGTGGGCACAGTTCACATCCTGTGAGCTCAAGAGAAACAAACTGGTGCCTCTGATCACTGCCTTACACATGCAATATCACGATTACAGCATCCTGTATGGTGCTAACTCATATTCTTGGCATTGCTTTGTAATCCTGGAAATGCCCAGTTGCACAAGTTGGCTGGAAATGGTTTTATAATGGTATGGATTATACCTGCTGCTTTCAAAATGGCAACACTTGGAGCCTTTCCTCTAGGTAGTCCCTGACAATCACTGTCAGCATCTTCACTAAAAGAATGACCTGTTTGCAATCTAGACCTGTGAAAAGAAGCAATCCCCAGCTTTTGCAGTCTGACGTACAATACTACTGAGTCAGTTATTTGCTGTGGATAACACCACACTTTCCTTTTCTAATTGTTCTGTGCTTTAGATATTTATTTATTTCCCATGGCTGTGAGCCACGGGAAGTGTTGGATTATTTTGGTGTATGTGTGTTTTTATGGAGTTGGTATTCTCCTTGCTTTACATCTTTTTTTAAGGTATATTTTCTTTGTCATCTTATTATAAAAAAAAAATGGTCTGTCCTATTCCATAGTAACATCTCTCTCAATTAAATAATTTTTACATGACAGTGGTCTCAATTTCCTCCTCTTTACATGTTTATGAAAGTGCCTTTTTGCTTTGTTCACATACTTGGCAGACCGTGATCAAATTTCATTTTTATAGTATTTTTTGTCCTTGTTTTCCATGCTTTTATTCTGCCAGCTCCCAGTTTTGGGCCATCTAGCATGCCATTAGAATAATTCCCTCCTAAATAACAATTCAAATTGGCAAAGCAATCTCTTTCAGAAAAGATTAATTCAATTGTACAAATATGTCTATAAACTATAGTTCTTTTAAACCTATATCATATACAATATGTAAAAAATGGGTAACAATAACCCAGCTAATTGCTGTTAAACATTCTTAGTCATTCTGAGGCTTCAGCAGCATTACAGCTGATACTCATTTGATATTTGTCTTGCTAAAAGAGAACCAACAGTAAATATTGCTAAATACCATTCTGGACACTGCAGAAAAAAATGTCACAATGGGACTATAAGTGGAAAATTAGAATCTTTTTGTCACTTCAAGATGAAAAGGTAAAAAGGGAATTCTTGCAGATCTAACAAACAAGTAAGTCAGAAAGATTTCTTTTCTCAGCAAAAGGAGTCTTTAAATAGTACCACAGAACATGCCTACTGGCATACGAATTTCTGCACTTGAAGGTGTAGATACATGAATATACAATTTCAGAAAAACTTTGCCCTATCACAAAGTGTAGCTGATTCAAGTGACAAAACTGTGACCTGTGTCTGGGCCAAAAGCACGATGAATCCGAAGTCTAAAATTCAGTATCTTAAAGTATGCAATTCAGCCTGAGGGGGGAAAAATAATCAAAGGCTCTCCTTGATAGCATTGCCACAATGGATCACCCCAATGAAAACTAGGCTAATTTTTGTTTGCTTGTTACTCAAGCTTTCCGTATTTTTTTTTTATATATGTGCTTCAATACAGGTGGCATATGTGTGTGTTCTGATACTCAGTTGTTTGCCGAACAACTCCAGGTATCTTAAAGGAATCTTAGTCCAAATTTAGCAGAGTATTCGGAAAGCCATCAAGCTTGCAGTCTAAGCAGGACTGTGGCTGTCATTCCAGGAACTGTCCTCATTGAATATTAACAGCTGCATCAAATAGAAAAAATCAATATCCCAAATTTAGAGCACTGTAATGAAGCTGTAGAGCAAATGAATCATCATTCCCCAAAAGCTGGGATGATACAAATCTTACCGAAACTACTGAATGTTGAATATCCCACACTTGGATGTAAGACCATTAGTGCCTGCACACTCATGCTGGGAAAGGTAATTACTGAGAAACATTTGTGCAGAGATCCAAGTAAAGAAATAAACCCCATGAATTTTCTATTTGCTGGCCAAACACAAAGAAGAAAACATAAAAAGGAATAAAGTCGTCTGTTATTTCAACATAGAAAGTGATTTTTTTAGTGAATCAGACCGATTTTGGATCACGTTTTTTATTTTGAATACTTGTTTTTCATTTCAGGCTTTAAAACAGTTTAACCATGAAAAATGGCTATTTTCCAAAATGTCTGAAATGAAAAATCAAATGGTTTCATTTTCAAAATATTTGAGCTCTTTCGATATATTTTCGTCTTTGCCATGACTGTTTTTTACCCGAATTTGTTAACAGTTTTCTCCTCCCTAAAATTGTTAGTCAATTTCCTTGGTGAAATAATAAAAATACTGTATTCTAAGGCTGCCTTTGGCTGTGAATAACATCACACTAGACATTTCAAATGTTGATTTAACATGAAACCATAATGACTTGTCAGATTTAACCAGAGTATAAGGGAATATAAGCCACTTATTTGAAAGCTGGACACAGCAAAATATGCTCAGCCAGAATCAGTGGAGTAAAAAAACAGTGTTTAAAAAAATCCTGCAAAAATTAAACAGACCTCTTTAGAGTTAGTAACACTTTAGTTGGAAATTAACTGAGCTAACAGCTGTTGTGTCTTTATCTTCAGGAGTGCTTCATGTGCAGAAGCATGGGAAGAAATTGAAATACGAGTTCATCCAAAACAATTAAGCCCCAGCTTATTTTAAATAAAAATAAAAATGAAAAAAAAAAATTAAAAAGAAAAGAAGAAGAAGAGGAAGAAGAATTAAAAGAAGATGAAGAATTAGAAGAAGAAAAAAGGAGAAAGAAAAAAAAAACCAAAAAAAAAAAAAAAAGAAAAAGAAGAAAAGGAAAAGGAAGAAAAAGAAGGAAAAAGAAAAGAAAAAAGGGAAAGAAATAAAGAAAACCAACCCATGAAATCTTATATATATATACCATGGAGGGCCTGTCTGTGGAAATATGTCTGTGGAGAAGGAAGTGGGATTTCCACAGAAGAGTAAGAGACAGCCATGAGTCAATCCTTGGCTTCACATTGGGCCTTTCAATAACAATAAAAAAAGGGCAAAAGAAATCAAATTACATGCAAATATCTGCAGGCAGTCTATTCAGCATTCTGCAACTTGGGCTCTGCCAAAAGACTGAAGGATGGAGGTAGAAGTTGGGAAGAGAAGTTGCGTTCTCTAAAAATGTGAGCTTTTCATGTTTGCTTTCTCAACAATTTTCCGTTAGGTTTGTTAAAGCTTACAGAAGGTAGAACTTGGAACATCAAAACATAATTTATGAAGTCTAGGGTTTGTCTGAATTGGGGATTGAAATTAAATGACAAAAATGGTGGTGTTAATAAACTAAATCTTATACATTCAATTCTCATTAACAGTTTTTCAGGCAAAGTGATCCTCCTCCATCATTTAGAGTTCTGAGTTTTTCCAGTAATATGCCAAGGCCAAAGCCATATAATACTGGGATTACTTCACTTCACAGACATATCCTCTACATAAGCAATTCTTATGTTTTAATTTACACATATATACTTTTTAATTTATCTCAGCTGTACCATGGCTTTCTATTTAAAACAGGACCTTATTTGCTTTACAATCAGGAGGTGTTGCTTTCCTGAAGAATGGTATGTATTAAATAAAATTTGGAAATTAAAAAAAAAAGGGGAAACCTCACAATCCCTTTCAAAAAGCATTTCCAGAGACTAAGGCACTTATTTAAACATTCCTCAAAAGATTGTCTTGATAGAGTGTTCATTCAGAAATCCTGCTGACTACAAAGTTTGGCAAGAAACATAAAAGACTTTTTTAAAAAACTTTTTCATATGGACAGTTTCACAATCTGTCATTCAGGCCAGAACAGACCAAAAAAACATTTTGCCCTCTGTTACAGTCTATGTTATGGCCACTGCTTACCCTGGGACACACCTGGCAGTTTCAGAGGCAACGCTTTTTTATTCCTAAAGAATATAAGCTCAATCAATTTCTATCCATTAAGCAAATAAAATAAAAGCATGGAATAATACTATTGACAGGCACATCTCCTCTACCTCCTTTCCTACTCTCCTTTCCCTCTCATTTATGTCTTCTTCATGTAAAATGGCCCACACACTGGAATTTGTTCTGCCAATATAAACCAGTAATTCTCACTGAAACACTAACACTGTTATTTGAAAGAAGTATTCCATTAACACACAGTGATTTATAGCCGAAGAACTGGAATGTGATTCAAGCCTAACAACGTGCATCTTGGATGATTTCTTCTTCATTGTTTGCTATCTAGCGGTCATGCTGGGACTATTTACTAAATCACTGCATTGCCTCATAGCACTGTGTTCTGGGATACATGTCTTAGGGAAGCTGAAACATTCCCAAGTCCTGCTGGACGTATTTCAGAATCCTTCCTGTAAATAATGTAGACTGGTATAGAGTATTTATTTTCATAATTCTGCTTGTGTTGAAAGTGGATTTGTGCATTTATAAGAGGTAGGTATTTGACATCTAAAGGTGCTGCATGTTATTAACAGGTATATTTTTCTCTCCTGCCTTGCTTGGAAAAAAGACTGAAAAGAGGACTATGTTTTGTGATGCCCAAAATGTAGGTCCCTTGAAACAACATGTGGAACTCCCTCATGATGCTGAGGCACCCTATACCACATCAGACAATGAAGCTGTGTTTTGACGAGCGCTTTAAGCCATGCCATGCTGGCAGCACTACTGGTATCAACTGTTATTCACCCCTGCTGAGCCACTGACCCTGCTGCATACCATCCCCTCCTGGGATGGCACACTGTTCTCTGACCACAGGATGGAGATTGGAGAAATGAGCCAGCTAAAACCAAGTTTGTTCAGTGTTCATTTTTAAGATGCGTCATTTCCCAGTCTGGATTGCCACATGGTTGCACAAACACTCTGATACAGGAGACATGGGATACAGGGAAATGAACGGCAGATAGGACAGCTTCTTTACAGACACCACCATCCATGTGTTCTGGGCATCTCTTTGCCATCAATGTTTGGCAAGCTACAGACTTTGGTATCTAAGCAGTGAGATCCAGAACTATCATCATGGTGATTTTCGATGCTGCTTAGAAGTCTGCATAATGCCCATCACCTACTAAGAGTACAATAACTGTAAGCTTCAGAGCTGCTCCTCTCCAGGGCTTGGCATTGCACCAAGATGAAATTTCTGTTTGCCTGGGGTTTGCAGGGTTTGGTTTTTTTTCCAATAGCTTAGTAGGAATCACTAAGGATGGGAGGTGGTACATTAATCATCATTCCCTTTAGCTGCTGGACAAAGTGCAAAGGATTGGGACACCTGGGTTTTCTGAAGAGAGGTCAAACCCATTTCTCCCAGTTACCGGAACAGTGTTCTGACCACATGATACTGGTTGCTCTGGAACCTGGGGTTTTTCTTCTCTCTCCTAGAATGTGTGAAAACTCAAAGAACACTGTAAAAAAGCATTGATAAACAGGAATAATTATTGTAACCTTCTTAATAAGGAATGCATTTGTGTGACAATGTGTGGACAGAACACACAAGCAGACCCATAAGCACCTAAATTCTTTGGTAAAAGAACCAAAATACTCTACCTCTGAATGTAATGCCATGAGATTCTTAACAGTTACTGTCCAGAAGCTGAGGTACGGTCAAATTGGTTTAGCACCAATAAAGGCAAGCTTATGGCTGCAAACCTTCCAGCTTAATCAGTGTATTTCCCGCTGGAGATGAGTCCTAACTCTATGCTGCCAGAAGCATCATGGTTTTCTTTTGAACTTTTCAGTTCAGATTTCTAAGCTCATCAAGAGTTTTTCAGACTTCTGAAGAACAAGTTTGCTATCAGTGCAGACTGCTCAGAGAAATCCCAAGAGTTTTAAAGCTTCTGTAGTCTACACTATATTTTACTCCTTGATTTTCCCCTTTAGCTAGGCTCTTCAGAGTTATGAAATCAATGCTTTTCCCTTTACTCTGACTTATATGTGGTTAACACTATAAATTCACAATGCATAGAAATCAATTAACGTATCAACTCTGAGTCAACTCCATTTCAGTTAAGGAACTTGGCCCAGGTCAGCATCTCCAATAAATTTCCTTCACCAAACAAGCACAAACACACTGTTCAGCTCAAATCCCAAAGCAGGCCATGTAAACAGATTGGAGTTGCTGCATTCCCTGGAGTTTAGAGAAATATGGCTTTTGCAGATCAGCAGTGACTTCCCAACATGACTATGGTTACTGGAGGACAGCCTGCCACTCTGACATTTAAATCTCAAATCTGATGTGCTTAGGTCATAACATAATCACCTCCTCCTCCCTAGCTACTCCAGCTAAACCTCTCCCTTTTACTCATCTCATTAGTAACCAACTTTGTGTTTATAAAGCAATAGTAAACATAGTTATCCATTGTCAAGGCAGAAAATAATAATAACAAAAAATCTCGAATACAGGGTCATAGTTTCATCCATTTATCTTAAAAAGCAGATAAGGACATTTGAAACTGCCGTAATAATTACCCCATAAGTAAAACTCCTCCTTAATTCTGTGGCACAAGGTGACTGCAGTCCAAGCAGTGTGCAATCCAAGATCCCCTTTGTATAGCCAATGAAAGCAAAAGTTCTGAAAACCTTGAGCTGCTTTTGCACAGGCCTTCTCAAGTCTGCACGCAGAGCCCAACCAATTTCACTGCAATGCTTTGCTGCTATACAGCTCCTGCTTTTCTTTGAAAGCTGCAGTCCACATCTGCAAAGCGACAAAGTCAGCTTCCACTCTTTCTCCAACTATTTGGCGTATTTTGAATTTTTGAGGATTAATTTCTTTAACATTCAGTGCTGACCGACTGCTAACCATACAAAATACTTTGGCCAATGAGTACAAGTCTGTTTGCAATTTTGAGGGTAACTTTTAAAAGATTAGTCAGCTTAGTTTTAAAGGAAACCTGAAAGCAATATGCTTTATTATTCTTGGCCTAGGACATAGACATTGCCCAAATTTTGTTTATGACTGCAATGCATCTATTATGAGTATTTAAACAGATAGTGAGTCTTGAATTCAATCAGCTGTGTCTGAATGGTTGGCCATAATCCAGGGTGCATTGTGTGCTCCTAAATCCAAGAGCTATTAGTGGAAGATGCTGTGGGGCAATTTCCTTTCATCCACTCGGGCTGAAGTGCACACGCTTTGTACCTGCCACTTGACAGCTTCCATGGGGAGAAATCCATCCTGTCTTAGCAACATAATCTGCATGACAAAGTGAGTCATACCAGCTCTCAAAGGATTTCTAAGAGACTCTTTAGTTACCTACATGAAGAACAATCATCCAGTAACCAGAGCCTTTTGCCCTCCCCCGCAATGAGGAATCAGTGCTTTCTCTTCCTCAAACTGATCATCATGGAAATCATAGTGGTTTTGTTTGTGCGTTGTTGGTTTTTTGTTTTGTTTAGTTTTTTGTTTGTCCCAAGGCGGCTTTTCCCTGAAATCTTTTTAGAAAATGAGTGCCCACTGGCTAGCACCACAACCATAAATCACCTCACACCAGTCCACATTTTACGACTTCTCTAAGTTGACTCACATGCTAAAGCTCTCCTGCCCTTCTTTCCCTGTGCTGCCACTAGCAGTTGTGGTCACAGATCTGGCAACTGATCTGTCCAAAGATGGGAGTTTTTTTGCGGGGGGGTACAGGAGGTAGTTGTCAGATTGGTGCTCCAATCCAACTCACTGAGCACACACTTATGTCAGACAAAGGACTTGAAAAAACCTCAAGAGACCTTAAATACTTACTGCAGAATAAAGTTGGTGTTGCCTATAGACCGCCCAACAATGACTTTGTTCCCAATTCTAGGTGTGTCTGTCATGAATCATTTTTATGAATCTAAATAGTGAAGGGTTTATAAATCAACCATGCTCCTCTAGGAAGCAGGATGGAGCCCTTTGCTTGATGAGAGATGGCTGACACCCCCTGCCCCGGGCCTCATCTCACCCCCCTGACCCAAGGTGGCACCTCTCTCTGAGAAGTGGTGGGCTGCTGCTGCCGCAGGGAAAGGGCCACATGGCCACCACTGCCACTTGGTTTTCCAGAGTTTCTCCAGAAATTACTTTTTGAATGAGGCATCTCTATCAGCAAAGGGTCTTTCTGTCACTGGATGGTTTATTCCTTTTGTCACTGTCCAGCAAAGAAAGAAGACCTAGCCGTTACAATACAAATGCATAATCCCTGAGAATATGGTGTAACACAGCTAAGTAAATAAAACAAATTCACGAGAATTAGCTTGAGGACACCAAGTCTTGGTCACTTCACAGAAAAATCCAGAGGCCAAACCAGAATTTTCCAGCCAAGTTAAGACATGAGTGAAAAGGAGGCAAAACCAAAGGGCAGTGATAGCCGACATGGAGCCTTTGTGCCCTCCCTGAAGACACAGACATGAGTGGCCTTTCCCAGCCCACCTGCTCCATACCTTTTCTGTGATTATGCCCTCTTCAAGGTCCTACACCTGGGTCAGGGCAATCCCAGGCACTGCTGCAGGTTGGGTGGAGAAGAGATTCAGAGCAGCCCTGCAGAGAAGGACTTGGGGGTGTTGGTTGATGAGAAGCTTAACATGAGCCGGCTTCAGCGTGCGCTTGCAGCCCAGAAAGCCAACCGTATCCTGGGCTGCATCAAAAGAAGCGTGACCAGCAGGTCAAAGGAGGTGATCCTGCCCCTTTACTCTGCTCTTGTGAGACCTCACTTGGAGTACTGCGTACAGTTCTGGTGTCCTCAACATAAAAAGGACACGGAGCTGTTGGAGCGAGTCCAGAGGAGGGCCACGAGGATGATAAGGGGGCTCGAGCACCTCCCATGTGAAGACAGGCTGAGAAAGTTGGAGCTGCTCAGCCTGGAAAAGAGAAGCTTGTGTGGAGACCTCATAGCAGCCTTCCAGTATTTGAAGGGTCCTACAAGGATGCTGGAGAAGAACTCTTTATCAGAGACTCTAGTGACAGGACAAGGGGTAATGGGTTAAAAGTTGAACGGGGGAGATTCAGGCGCCGCTGAGGCAGCGGTGGGGGAAGGCATCACCTTCCTCCTCGGTATTCCAAGGAAGAGAAGCGGCGTCGCCCGCGGGGACCCAGGGCCGTGCACCCCACCGCCATCCCGTCAGTGTGACCTGGCCGGGGGGGACCCGCCAGCCCCTCCTCCGCCAGCGGGAAAGCGAAAGCGAAAGCGAAAGCGTGCGGCCCCGGCCGCGGAGGGGAAGTGTCTCGGCGTGGGGCCGGAGGGGTTGTGTGAAGCGCGGCTCTGAGCTGCGGGCTGCCGTGCGGTGGGTGCGCGGCCGGCTGCCTCCGCTGGGCCCCGCGGCTGCTGTAAGTTGTGTGAGCTCCGGCTCCCGTCCTCAGTCCGGTGCGGGGAAGCCGCCTGCCTCCCGCCCGGCGCCTGTCGGTGCCCGCCCTCCCGAGGCCGCGAGCCTCGGGCTGTTGGTGGCGCTCGGGCTCGTGCGGCCTTCCCCGCGGCTTCTCCACTTCGGAGGGGGGTGGCCGGGATAGGCGCCCTGGTGTCGGCCAGGGAGGCGAGGGGCTGCGCGGGCTGCTGGGCTACGAGAGCTTAATGCGCGGCCGTGAGCCGCTTTTCGGTCCCCCGGACCGCAAGAGAAAGCGTGGTGGCACAGCCGAGACGGGCGACTTAGCTGTCGGCTGGGCTAGCCTATGGAGAAGCCAAGTGAAGGTGTTTTGCAGTTAGCCTACTTTCACTTTCCTAAAGTGAAACCGGTACATAAGTCAATAAATGCTCAAGGCCAGGTTGGACGGGGCTTTGAGCAACCTGCTCTAGTGGAAGGTGTCCCCGCCTGTGGCAGTGGGGTTGGAACTGGGTGGGCTTTAAGGTCCCTTCCAACCCAAACCATTCTGTGATTCTATGATTCTATAAAAGTACATATGTAAGTTTCAGAGCAGAAAAAATTAGTTGTGCAATGCGGAATCCCTCACGTGTCTGCCTTTTGTGCTGTGTAAGGAAGGAGGATTCAGATAGCCAACACATATCACTTTTCCCTATAAAATGATAAAACATTTACATTTAAAAATTCTTTTAGCTCAACACCGCTCCTGGTATTCCTTTCTGGGATTCCATTATGCTTGGGGGCGGGGGGGAGGAAAGCCAATATACACTATGGTTTAACTTTTTTCCTGTTCCCTCAGGTTTCAATGGATTTCACAAGTCCCCCACTATCTTTAAAAGATAATGGTTTTGTAAGTATTTCCCGATATGCTGCCTGGAAAAAAATCTTATTTGACAATAGTATCTTTGAATGAAGGTTTGTGCTAGCACCATTAGGACAGTGCTTCTGCTTCTGTCACCTTCCATCCCTTAGTACTTCGGACATTCTTTATTCCTGCCTCCTGTTTCCATAGGGAGAGCCCAATTTCAAAGTGCCTCCATCAGAGATTCTGGTAGAATTTTCCTGTCCTACCTCGCTCATCTGTCTCTGTTTCTTAGGGGAATTTTGCTTTTTCCCGATGCCTCACCTAATTCAGTTCCTGCAGTGTGGCAAGTAATTTGGATGGAACTTTCCCTGGGATTTCTTGCATTCTCCTTGTCGTGGTTTTTTTTTTTTTTTTTCCCTTCTCTGGGGCTGAAAACTTGTCTTAAACCATTTTATAGTAAAAAAACAAGTATCCTTTCTTATCAGCTTCCAGATGTGCATCCTTCTACTTTCCTCCACTTAATCCCTTGAGCAAAGGAATTTATTTTTTTTCCCCCCAGTTTTAAGTTATACGCAGATGGGGATTTCCCTGTTGCTTAATAGGTATTTGAAACTGGACAAAGTAGTGGAAAAAATTACTTTATATTTTATTGCGTTTGGGAAATACCGAGCATTACCAAGAGAGTTGACAAGATTATCTAATTTAGACCTTTTCCATGCCTAAATTTCATGGTTCACATTCAAGTTTTATGTAATCTTAAGTGAAAGGGAGGGATTGTTTCAACAGGTCTCTTTGGATTTTTTTTTCTTTTCTGCAGAATATTGCAGCCATAGAAACAAAACAGAACTGAAGAGATTTTCTCCCTTCTTGGTCTTTATCCAGTTGTAGTTTTCCTGTGCTTGTGAACTTCTGCCCTGAAGTACTTAAATTTTAAATGCTTCTTTTATCACCTTCCTCCTGCTTGATGTTACCTTTTGTTGTCCAATCTCCCTGAGCTTGGAAGCATCCCGTTTTGAAATTTTTTTCTCATTAGGCCTGTCTGTTCTTTATATGTTCTCTTAGAGGAACTGCTGAGAAAGCATATGGATAGACATTTGTGGGTTTGAGGGGCTTAGTTCCCTGTGGAAGAACATAGAGACAAGTTGATTTTATTATTTATCAAAATATTAGCCTGTTACTATTTTCAGTTGGATAGTTAGCAAATAATGATTATTCACCAGGATTCATTTTCTTAGGTTTTTGTCCTATCCAGCCATTAAAATAGTTCGATGATTTGGCCTAACTGTCTGAATGCGTTTTTTAAAAATGACGTGGTATATGCTATTCTCTGGCATGCAGATTCTGGGAAGATTTAATTAGAAAATATAATCAGTCTCTCGAAATGTTCGACTCGCCACATATCTTGCCTGCATAATGGGAGAAAAACAGCAAATAGGCACACAGGCAAAATACCTTGGACTTTCATTAAACTTTCATTAATGGACATACATTGGAAACTACCTTGGCAAAATGCTTCATCCAACAGCAGAGACTTTTATTTTTTTTTATTTTGAAGATTCATTTGAATTTTTTGGTGTGTCTCAGTTATTGCCTAATGGAGGGGAAAAACAGTGTGTGACACTTCTTTTTTCTCCAGATTACGACAGCCTCTGATCCTTTTGACTCGTCAGAAGATGAGATGGAAAGACTTGAAGAAGAACTGAAGAAATGGAAGGCAAGTTCTATAAAGCACGGAGAATTGTGGAAATTAGCTGAAAGATACTTGGAAGTCCTTTAGTTCGTCCTTCTAAAACCAAATCAAGTTTCCCCTAATTATGACATGTTTGTCTAACTTGTGCTCTATTCTTCAATGGGACATGCTTGTGTTGATCTCAGTGGTAGCTACACTTGTAAGTCTAAGAAAATATGTATCCAAAGTGTTATATAAATATATATTTATATATAACATAACATAATATATAAAGGGCTTGCTTAAGGCTTTGTTTGTTCCTGTGGAAGAAAGAAAAAATTAAAAATCTTTTTCTTTTTACTATCCAGGAAAGAGTTGAAAAAGCTGAAAAAGCAAAAGCTGACCTTCTTCTGTGTAAATTAAGTGCAGATGAAGAGTTCGTTAAAGCAGAGGATGACCTGATAAAATTAAAGAACTTACAAGAGAAACAGCATAAGGACACTATTATGTCTAGGGACACCGATGAGGTATGGAGAAGGCTTACTCATAGCTGTTTGTATCTGGGGAGTTATGAAGAAGGTGCTGATTAGAGAAAATAAGAGTAATAATTCCTTTTCAGTTTAAACTGCTTTACTGGTTTGCAGATTGACTAGAATGTTCTGCATGTAGTTTTTCAGTGGCAGATGAAGAACCAGTGCAATAAAATAAGTCTTATGGCAAGGTTGGAAGAGTGAAGGCAAAACTGAGACCTATTTTGTATAGAAGATGAAGACTGACAAAACCAGTCTTCAAAGATGAGTTTCAGTTTTGTGTGATGCAGATAAAATTGAATGGGTTGATTCCACGTCTTTGTCAATTCCCAGAAGTCACAGTGCCCAGGGGATTAGCATTTCTTAAGTGACAATGAGCTGGGCAACAGCCAGTTTGAAGAGGGCTCTTCAGACTGATTGGTTCTAGAAATAATTGATTGGTTCATTGCCTTAATGCGCCATGTGCAGTCTTCGGTACAGTAACAGGGTGAGTTTCCATAGGCTGTTAAAAAGGTGGTTTCAGTGAAGTTTGGTTTGCCCTGTAAATCACTGATGAAAAATTACGGCTTCAACATTACAAGTTATTAAAATATAATTAATAGGTTAAGAATATTCAGGTTGGCATGAGATTTTCTGAACGTTGATTTTGTTTCTCCAATCGTAAATGTCTGGATTTCATACTCAGAAGAGGTCATTATCATCATCTGGCTTTTGTTTTACATTATCTTCAGCTGAAGGAAACTGGTCTGTCTCAAGTGGTTATTTAATTTAAAGGAGCCACCTTCTAATCGTGGATGGCTGGAGCTGACTACATCTGCTGTGTTTCCTTCTCATTCTGTTGTGTTCCCTGTCCAGGAACTACTGGATTTAGTTGTGTGGGCTTTATGCCCATTTAGGGCTGACTGGTGTGGAGGAAGTACGTAGCAGATGAGGTAGAAGAGGTGTTCGCTTTCTCTTTGAAGAAGTATAAAGAAGGAAGAGTAGCAGTGTGTCAGAAACTGTCCTCACCAGCTAAACTTTTCAGAAAAGGGAGTAACGCTTCCTCAGATTACAGGTGGTACCAGAAATAAAATGTGTGTTGACATAGGCTCTGACCTTGCACATATAAGGAACTGATGTAACTATGGAAAGCACTGTGCAATTTATGGTACACTGTATGTGCTTGGAAACAGTAATGCCTCTTTTCAAAAACCCTCTTACTGTAATTTACTTTGACTGAAACTGCTCCTTGGTGAGCGAATTTACCTTGCAGATAATAAAGCTATGCCAAAAATGTATTGTGCATGGCTGTCATGTAGACTAATGAAAAGTTAAACCAGTTTCTAATGTCTACAGATTTTGTTGAAATATAATTTTGTCTTTTGTGTGTTTAATTTTGCGTTTAATACTTTTTGGGATTTAGAGAGAACTTTATGTTCTAAACCAAGAAAACGCTGAGCTGAAGAGAGAGATTGAAAAGCTTGAGGAAGACTTTGCAGAATGTAATGCAATGCTTTCACGGTATAGTCAGGTAAAGTTTGAAATACTTCACAATTTGTCTTTTGGAAGGGCACATTTTTATTTTGTCAGTTCTAGACCGTTGGGGCCAGTTGTTTGTCATTTGAACCTCTACTGGTTTCAGTATACAGTATAGCTTGAAGTTATATCTTCTTATTTTACCCGGCAAGATAATGTGAAGCAGGCTAAGGATATGGAAAAAAATACAATATGTGGGATACTGAAAACATGAAAGGAATGAAGACAAGCAGAAAATTATTCAATGGAAGACACTGGAATAAAAAATACACAATAGCATTAGTAATTTTCAGGTACTCTCAAGTTATATTTCTTGGGCAAGAGGATGGAAGAAAGGGAATAAGTCCATTATATGGCAAATGTAGAATTAATTTTAGCCTATATTGAGCTTGACTTAATTACAGTCTCTCTCGTGTTACTTCACATGAGAAATTACTCAATTTGCAGCCAGATAAATATAAGTGATACTAAACAGATTGAAATTCAGGATCCAAGGTGTCTTTTGGTGAAACTGCTGCAGATTCCGAGGTGTTCAGAAATTGCAACTTCTCTCATGGAAATTTCAGCTTTTAAAAACCTGTTTTCATTCCGAATTGGAACAAACCCAAATATTTTGGGGAATTTACTGTAAAATGAAAACTGTGATCATTTTTTGTTTATATAGAGATTGAAACTCTAGCCAAGTGTTACCTTGTTTGATGATAACAACATTACAATAATAGCTTTAGCTTTCTGAATTGCATTTCTAAGTTTAGGAGATGTCAGTAAAGACCAGCCTCCTAAATTTCCTATGCAGTCATTGGATAGGGCAAGGCTCCTCTACAAGGAGATTAAGTGTGAACAGGGGCCTACACCCATGTCAGAATTATCTTTAGGAAGTCTGTCTCTTTTTCCACGCTTAAGATGCTAGTTTTGAAGATAGGTGGCAGGAATGCTTTAATTGCTCTGGTTATTTTATCTCAACACAAACAATATGTTTCTTCTACACAGGGTTTTTTTTTTTTTTAATAGTTACATAAAGGGCAAAAAAGAGTTATCTGAAACTCCCTCAAGTCTATCAAAGCAGCCTTTCCTAAACAGTATTTTCCTGAACAGTTTTAATCTATCCTAATTATAAAATACTTGGATATTCTTATCTGTTTTACCAAGATGGCAACATACAAGCTCTGTATTAGCAGTTCCCTTTGCTATAGAGCAGTGATGCAATTAGGCAAAAATAAATGGCAACACAAGTGACTTTGATACTTGCATTTTGCAAATTTCAGATACCAAAAATATTCTACTTCTGCAGGTGGAAATCCCTGTGGACTTCAATTGAATTTTTACTCTGTAAGGTCAATTTCAAGCTCAAAGTTAATCAAAGGGAAAAAAAAAAAATCCCACCTAATTGACAAAAAACACAAGAACAGACAAGTTCTTTAGTTTAGTTAGAAGAGTAATACCTGTTTTATGAGCCATTACTTCAATCTGCTTGACTGTTAAACTTTAAAAAATGATGTGTAGCATTTCAAGGGAAGACTACCATTCATTTTTCTGTTCTGCAGTAAATTACAGAAATGATTCTTTTCCTATCTTCATTCTAAAATGTTAGATTAATAAAGAGGTAGCAGAAATGAAAATGAAGTTCACTCACATGGAAGACATGAAGGATGATTATCAAGATATGAATACTCACTGTTTTTTTGATGTAACTACAAAAATCCCATTCAGACTGGATCAAAACCAGGTGCTGCTTACTTTTGAAGATGAAGAAGGTATGATGCGTATTTTAAATATAAAATTAATGTCTTTGATGTATTTCATTGCCAAAGGGAAAAGATTTACATAAACATTTTGGGGAAAAAAAAAAATCAACAACAGGCAAAGAAAGAATACACAGAAAACCATTCACTATTATGATACCAATCAGTAGAAAAAAAATTCTTGCAAGTACGCTGCATGTTTTTGTTGGATTACCAGATTTCTGCTCTTAGCTAATACAAACAATACTTGGTGTTTGAAATTGGGAATATGTTTCTATCTCACAGAGTATTGTCAAGAATGATTCAAAATGTTTTGACAGCAGAATTTGCTTGCTTTCTTTACTCTGGGCAGTACCTTACTCTGACAGCAGTTAAATTGGTTAACTGAACACAGCAGATGATGGGTAGATCTGAGACAACAGGGGGATGGTGCAGCCTAACCTGCCTGCTTCCTGCTGAGATGCTTGTTGTTTGGGCAGCCTAGTGCCTGCCTGCAAGGAGCCTGCAGGCACTCTGTGTGGTGGTGGGTAACTCAGTTACACATGCAAGTATATTCCAGATACAAAAGCTAGGGTCCAATTCTTTTCTTACAGCTAAACTCTAACATTGCTAATCGGCATTCTCCATACCTCGTAGCAATGTGGTTTTCATCCGCATTGGATGAAAGGATATTTTAAATGAAATACAAGAAGTCTAGTATTAATATTTGTTATAGTGAGAGCATCTTTTGACAGCATAAAGATTTTACTATTCTATACCACTCTAAAGATAGTATAATATTTTACCTATTGCCTATAACCAGTGAGATTTAACAGAAATAGACGATCCTGAAGACACGGATATTGGGATCTGGTTGCCTAACTGTTATTTATTTCTCTGTTATTGATGCAAAGGAGATTTTGGTTAAGAGACGAGGGAATAGTTTTGAGTTTATAGTGATTAAACAAGGCTTTTAATATCTGAAAACTTGTGATTTTCCTTAGTTGCCCAGAGACTGATAAAAATCGGTAAGCATACTGTGAACTTGGACAACAAAACAGCAGATATGAGAGTGATGCCTTTTACACTTGAAATGGGAATCAAATTTAAGGTAATTGACTGAAATATGAAACTATAAAGATAGGAACTTGCAGTACTTAAAAAGCTTTAGGTTTATGGTTTTGCATGTTTTCACTCACAAAGCGCACAAAAAAAAAATTTTTTTTAGCTCCATGTCACTATTTCTGGAAAGAAGATTAATGTTTCAGAAGTACCTGAACTGTCCATTCCTGAAGACTGGATGAGAGAAAAATTAGAGCTGAATTTCTACAAATCTGAACAGGGAGGAGGAGAAGTTGAAAATGTGGACTATGACAAGCAGTCTAGAACAGCTGTTATTACGTTCCTCAGGCCTGGAGGTATAGTACGTAATATGTTGTTGGCCAGATGTAGAGGCCATACTGTCCATTCTGTGTAACATTCTATGCTATATTATATTCTGTGTTAACTTAACCACTGAATGTAGCAAATTCTTCCCACGGCGAGTTAAGCAGATCAGGAAAAACATGTGGGTTCACTCACACATCTGTAAATAAAGTTTTATCATATTCTTTTTTGATCAAATATGATTGATTGCCACACCTTGAAAACTGTGTTCAGTTCAGGGCCCCTCACTACAAGAGAGATATTGAGATGCTGGAGTGGCTCCAGAGAAGAACGACAAAGCTGGTAAAGGGTCTGGAACAGAAGTCTTATGAGGAACGGCTGAGGGGACTGAGGTTGTTTAGTCTGGAGAAGAGAAGGCTCAGGGGGGACCTTATCGCTCTCTACAACTACCTGAAAGGAGGATGGAGTGAGGAGGTAGCTGATCTCTTCTCCCAAGTAACGAGTGATAGGACAAGAAGTAACGGCCTCAAGCTGCGCAAGGGGAGGTTTAGATTGGATATTAGGAAAAATTTCTTCACTGAAAGGCTTCTCAGGGAAGTAGTGCAATCACCCTCCCTGGAAGTGTTCAAAAACCCATAGAGATGAGGCCCTTAGCGACATGGTTAAGTGGTGGACTTGGCAGTCCTGGGGTAAAGGTTGGACTTCATGATCTTAAAGGTCTTTTCTAACCTAGTTGATTCTATGATTCTATGACCTGATACACAGTTTGTGAGCTTTATTTCTTTCTTAACTTTGTCAAAACCCTCTTTTTTCCTTGCATTGCTAGACACATTGCGGAAAAAAGAGAATCATGAAAATGTGTTTGATTTTAGCTCTTGTTTCATTACAATGAAGTTACACAGGCATTCAGATTGCCCAACTATATGAAATTCTTTGAAGCCACATCCATTTAGAACAGCTGCTTTAGATTTCGTGGGTATTTAATGATTTTGCTTTTTTGGAAATGCCACATAAACTTTTTGAAAAATGCATATGAAGAATCTGCAAGTGTGCTATCATATATTAGTTTCTAAATCCATATAAGAAAGATTAGTCTGTTCTTTGATACTCTTATAAAATGCATTTTAGATTATATTACTCTTACTTCTCTTTCTCTCATTCTCCATTACAGCAACTAACAGCTTTGTGAGATGTACTGAATATCCTTTTGTTGTAAATGGAACGTGGTATAGGCTTCAGGTTTCCCCAGACAACAATGTAAAATTGGAAAACTTTCAGGTAAAAGAATTGAGTCCAGGCTAACCCTGAATAGAACAGATGCATGGGAAATGCAAGATATAGGCAGAATTTTCAGTTCTGAGGACTGCAGAGGCTTTCGTGTCATGCACTTTGTGAAACTTGGTAGTAAGTGTGAGTCTGCAATATGCTGCTCTGCTTATAATCTTATGTTTTGCAATGTGAAAGCTGTAATTTTAATAGGATGTGCATGTCTTTCCTTGATCAAACTGTATCATTACTTACCATAATGTCTGTGCTAGACAGGAGGCAGATACTGAATCATTTGTGAAGTAGGTTAACAGTAGACACAACATTTTTCCAGAAACAAAGCACTGTCATGCTTATCCCTAATGAGAATGCCTTGATGATAGTCTCAGCAGACACCCTTCTTGTTCTAGGAAGCATTTGCTCATTCATTTTATTTCTCTTTCTTTCATTCATTCATTCATTCATTCATTCATTCATTGTAATCAAATCAGTATTTTGTATATCATGAGGCCTTTATAGTTAAAGCATTCGCTAAAGTGTGCATGTTTAGGAGATGCAACAGCATTCTTTGCAGGTGTGTATCCTGTATTGGCGTGGATTTTTATGGAGCAATGCTGTCTAGAGTCATCAGGGGTCTCCAAATCCAGTGTGTGTGTGTGCATTAAGGAGTGTGGGACACACCAGTTAAGGAGGCAGGTGCATTGCCTATTGAACTCAGTAGTGTACCAGAGAGTCCTCCTGCTGTTTTAAGTGACAGAAATATAACCCGCTGTTCAAAGTCTTAAAATGTAATCAAAGATCCTAGCCATACCTGACCAGATATGTTTGTTTCCAGTATCTCTCAGCTCCTTTCAATGTACATACAACAGTTTTTGTGTAATACATGTTTGTTTTTCTTTCCTCAATAGCTCTATTGTGGCATTTCTAAGAAGACCATTCTGTTGAAAGGAATTAAAGAGATGGAAGATGATGAAGAAAGTGTGCAGGACATGATTGAAATCCATTTTCAAAAGCCTAGTAATAATGGTGGGGAAATAGAGAAAATCAAATATGTATCAAAAGGATTAACATGGGTTTGTTTTGAGGAGGATACTTAGAATGCCGTATAGGAAAATGTAAATTGAACTCATGAAGTTCTGGTGTTTTGCTTCATCAGAGGCATAGGAAGTTATGCAGACATTGTGCTTTAATGTTCTGATATGTATACTTGAAAAAAAGGAACTACCTGCTCTCCTGATTTGTGTAACAGCACAGACTTGGCATAGAAATTCGATAAGACTCATTGCTTCATGTTCTAGAGGTTCCTGCTTAAAGTCAAAGAAAAAGCCTTTACAGCACTTGAAACTTGTGCTAAGATTGCCATCTGTAAATTTGCAGATTTTGTATCTTGCAAATTTTAAATAGTTCCCATACTCCAAAGTGGGATAAATCTATTTATTACATTTTGCTTATAAAAGCCATATGTAATCCCAATCAAAAGCCTGTTCACAGACCTGGTTTTCTGAAGTGCCATAGTTTCAGATAGTAGCTCTAACACGACACCAGTCCTGCTTAGGTTGCTGTGTGCCACCATAACTCAAGTACCTGAAAGCAGTTACCCTGTAATTACATAAAATCTCCATCGCCAAATGAGTGATAAAATTAAACTAGAAAAAGGGAAATGGAGAGTGCAAAATCATCACAGATTCACTCAAGAAATCGTACCTTATAAGAAATGCTGTAGCAGTAATACTGCTTTTAGCTGTCGAAATGCTGTTACTTCTCCTAGGATCTGGTGTAAATTGTGCTGAGCTTCTGTAAGTTAATAGCCTGGTTTATTGTTTGTTTTTAATATTTGATTCTGCAATTAAATCTTTCCTCATTTTTAGTCATGGCTTTGCTTTCTTTAGAGTTAAAAATTGAGATGATTCTTTATCAAAACCAGATTGCTTAGCAAAAATGCGGTGGAAGCAGTGAACACTGCGTCTGGGGTATGTATTTTGGTGCAGGCAGCTGGCCAGGCTGCTGGCGCGGGCGGGTGTCGAGGGAGGTCAGATGGAAAAAGGCACATAGAGTTTAGGGCAAATGAATTTTTCAGTGTGTAAAGTTACCCCTTTTGTTTCCAGTTCTTCCTTCCAGTTCTCATTCTGAAAGATCTTTGAAATAAAATGAAAGTGCAAAGTCAGAGGAAGATTTATTTTCCAAAGAGGAATGTTTTTCCTTTAATGCTGTTGCCGTTTTTATTTGCTACCCTTGGGGGTTGAAATGGTTTGGCAACAATAATCTTAACTTCAAAGTAGCCTGGGTCTAACGTTGAAAATGTCTTATTTTCAAAGTATTTTAAATTTTAGTGTGCAGGAAAAGCACAATGCACCAATCTAGTGCAAGAAGAGCACTACAAACACATCTCAAGTATTATTATTCTAGAGAAATTATTAGTAGGCAATAAATATGTTGAATATGGGAAACTACAAGGCTGCTAGCACCACAGCTGATTTTGAATTTACTGTTGGGTAAGATACATGTGGCTGTAGCACCTCTTACTGTTTAGTGCATGCAAAGGCATGGATTGATTCCCTGACATTTATGAAATAATAATAAAAAATGGTAGTAGTGCTGAAATATTTGTGGAGATTGCATACGTTTGCATGTCACAGCCTTAAAAGCGTTGGTAAGTTCAGATGCCTTAAAAAGATAAGGGGAGGAGGGAACTGATGAAGGTAAAGAAAGTAATGAATTTTAACTGTACCTCACTGATAAATGTTGAGTAATAAATCCTTAAAAAAGGAAGAAGTTTAAAATCCTCATAAGGTATCACATTGTGGGGGAGTAGTGAGAAGCTACAGGTTTTAAGTACATAAAATCAATATGAGATTTTAAGTAACGCTTTAAGACAATCAGGCTTTGTAAATATGTTGGTTTTCTCTCTGATGAATTGGTTATACTGTCTAAATTTTAAAGCAGTAGTGGTGCCACAAAAAGGCTGGTTGCAATTACGAGAAACAAGAGCACAGAATTTAGGTGATGTTTCTAGAAATGGCGATAGTCTTTCTTTTACCTACTTGGAGTGAATTAATCTTTGACTGGAAGTTTGAAGAAAGAGCTGTGACTTTATACCCGTACTACATACAAACACTTGACATTTTCATAGCTGCAGCTTCCACCATGAGCCAGACCTGCGTGTCGCTCGCGTCAGCCGGTCAGCCCTAGCGTGGGACCGTCTGGATGCCGCCGTAGGTACCTAGTCCAGGCGAACAAGGCTCCGTGCCGGTGTGCCTACCTGTGCCTCGCCGTGCGGGGGGACCCGGCTTGTGAGCCTTCTGTGCGGGGACGCAGCACGGAGCATGGAGGCAGCGGGGTAAGGACGAGCAAGAGCACATACGCCGGCCGGCCAGGGTGCGCTGCCATGTGAGGCAGTGTCGTTGGATACCGGGGCTTCCAGCTGCTAACGGTGAGAATCGGGGCACCGCTCCTTCACAGGCTTCCCAGCTGCGGCGGGAGGCGGCGCGGGGGAGGCCCTCCCGCCGCGGGGCTCCGGAACGCGGGGCCCGCACTTTCTCTTTCGATTTCTCGGCTAGTCCTGGGCAGGCCGAGACCCCGCTGGCCGAGAGGCGCCGGGACGGGCGGTGCTCAGGCTGCGGCCGCTCTCCGCTGCCCCGGGCACCGGCGGGTGCCTCAGCTCGGCGGAGCGACAGCCATGGCAAGTGCCAGGGGCGGCGGCGGGCGGGGGCGCGGGCAGGCCGCTAGGGGAACGTCGTCGTCCCGGCCGGGGCCGGGGCGGCGGGAGGCAGTGTACCTCCGGGGAGCACGGCCGGGGCGCGCCGGGGGGCTTCGGGGAAGGGCGGTGGGGAGAGCGCGGGCCTTCCCGCAGGCCCGCTCCAGCCTACCGACCCCCCGCACAGCTTGGACCCGCCAGCCAGGGTGCAGAGAGCAGCCTTCTCCTGCTGCGGTTGTTACAAGCCTCAGAGGGTTAAAAGTAATGGCAGCATGGGGGAGATGAGTGAATCGTGTCTGTCCCTTGCTCAGTTCCCGCACGGGAAGAACTGTCTTGTCTGCCATGGCCTGGTGCCCTGACCTTCCAGTTATTTAATGGTAGCAACAGGTCCGATTTCCCTCTCACTAGTAGTAATAGTTATGTTTTTTAGTAACAGAACTGATGAGGTGTATAGGTAAGTCTTTATACGATCTCTTGTCAGCGTTGATATGTGTAGCATATTTGCCAAGAAATAGCAAATCATAAAATCCTAGAACAGTTTGGGTTGGAAAGGACCTTAAAGATCACCCAGTTCCAACTCGCCTGCCATGGGCAGGGACACCTTCCGCTAGGCCAGGTTGCTCAAAGCCCCGTCCAACCTGGCCCTGAACACTGCCGGGGATGGGGCGGCCACAGCTTCTCTGGGCAGCCTGTGCCAGTGCCTCACCACCCTCACAGGGAAGAACTGGCCATGCACAGGACACTGCGGTCACCAGTGACCAGCACTGCAGGGCTCCTCCCCCTTACCCGCCTGCCTGTTTCCCTGAGGCACCCGCCGCAGCTGTGCAGCTCTTTCTAGCAATAGCCGCTGCACGCAGTCTTGTCTTGGAAGTGATTCAGCACAAACGAACTGTGTGTTCATGTGGATTTTTTTTTCTAACCCCAATAGTAGGCATGAGTGCTGCTCCAAAATACCAGCTGGCAAGGTGCAAAATGCTGTCTGGCAGCTGAGTGCTCCCGCTCGTGCACACGCTGCATCGGCTGTGTGAAGCGTGAGAAAATCCTGCCTATAGCTCCATCAATCTTGGGAGCACCCTGTTTATATTCTCTTCATGTTGTCTCATTAGTGCAGAAACTTGCTTTCACACGAACATTACCACCGAAATAATCGCCTAATATAATTAAAGCTCCTAGCTCTTTAAGTTTGATGGTGATAAAAAAGGCCTCATGTCTTTATGAATTGAAAGCTCGCCTGGTTGCGCAGTCTCATTGAGTCTGTCTCCTCAGAAACACTGTGGTGGTGATCCACAAGGCTTTTGACGCATGTCGAGGGTGCATTCGCCCCTGGCAGCACATTCTGCAGGCTTTGTAATTGCTGTGCTGGCTCTAATATTTTATGCAGCCCAGAGTCCAGGGGAAGCTTTGTAAGAGAAGTCTAAAGAATTTAGCTGGAGTGGCTGACCCTGAGTACAGTCACTTTGAAGTTATTGACAGTTTGTTCCTGTGAATGCTGCCATGCAGACATACTAAATTATTTTCTTTCTTCCAAAAAGTCAATGAACTGTTACAAAATTTACTCAGTGTTCCACTATTTACAGTAATTTTGCCATGATATTCCCAGTGAAGTATTACTGTTTATATCTATGTAATACAAATGGAAAGCAAATATGTTTTCTTAACAAGACATGAATGCAAATCCTATTTAGGATGGGTTTCATGTTTGCAGCATTGGGAGGTTTGGTTCTGATGAAAATCATGTATGGTTTTAGTTGTTTTACGCACTGCGAGTCTCAGATGACTGGAATTATGTTCTTCCAATTTAACAAGGTTATCCATTTAATAAGTGGAGAGAGATGAGTCAGAACACAACCCTAAATCCCAGCTCTCATGAATTTAACAAGTAAGGACAGTCTGAATCTGACCCTTCCACTCTGAAAAGACAATCCTTATTGAACAGTAAGTGCAGTTAAAATTTTTCATTCTCTTTAGATTTTGAATAGTAGAATCAAGAAGAAACTACCTCAGTGTGACACTGGACCTTTCATTTGAAAAACTGTTAAATTTAGTTCTAATTTTTACTGCTTTAAGAAGCTACTGAGAAGGCGTAAATAATATGTAAGAGTCAGGCCACTTTGTACTGCGCAGTACTGTAAAGGCGCCTGAGGGAGGCTGGCATCCACTGAAGTCTGACTCAGCAGTCTTCTAAATTACCCAGTAAACGAACAGGTTGCCTATGCAAAGGGAAGGGGAGTCCCTTCAGCAGTGGGGGTGAATCTGGGTAACTTCTGTGGGAGGTCACCGGGACTCCTTGCATTTATGGTGTGCTGCGTCTCTGTGCGCAGGCAACAGGACAAGCTGCTAAATCAGCAAGGACAGTTGTCATCACTGGTGTTCCAGATGGCCTTCTGCACAATGATGTCATGACTGACATACTGACAATTCATTTCCAAATGTCGAAGAACAACGGTGGAGATGTGGAGGATGTAGCATATCCCACAGACAAAAAAGGAGTTGCATATGTAACTTTTGAAGATCCAAAAGGTATTTAGATGAATGTACTATAGTAAATACAGATGCCCCCTAAAGAATTAGCCCTAGAATGTTAATCTTAAAAGAAATTATTTTAAATTGTTTGCTGGTATTAAGATTTTATAGAACTGGGAGACTGACACCTCTCCTTTAGTCAGCCAAAGTTTTAGGATTTTATTTCTCTTCTTTGGAGTCATGACTGTCCTAGTTTTGGCTGGGATAGAGTTAATTCCTTTTTTCCATATTTTTTTTTTTCCCCCCTCTAAACAGGCTTCCTGCAAAGTGTTTGTTATGTTTGCTTTTAGGAATAAATTTATACCATGCATAACAGATAGGATTTTTGTAGTCAGGCATTTGAGAATAACTCTCTACCTATTAATGTTCTAAGAAAACAGGCTTCTATCTTTTTCTCTCAACAATTTTGACTAATACATAAAGTATTAGGCAAGAATATTGAATTGCCTCTGTGTGTTTGCAACATTGTGAGGGAAAGGATCAAGAGAAAAATACCCATGAAGTGTTCTGCCATCAGACCTGCAGTAGCACATTATCTTACTGCATGAATCTGGCTTTGTCTTCAGTTCTAGAGAGTGTTCTAAAGAAGGATGAGCATCGACTGGAGGACAAAAGGTTGTCCAGGTACTACCCGCTGAAAGTAACCCGCTACTGTGAAAATGTAAGCTCATTCATAATTTATCTAGTTGTACTTCCATTGCTATCTTAACCGTTACTTAACTTCTCTAATTCAAAATTCTAGGTCTTCAGCTCTGTCACATCTGTCCTCAATATGTCTGTTTTCAAAGAACAATTTGTTTTAGAAGATCTGATACAAGAAATTAAAAAGAGCACAGATTTGACCTTTGGTCCTTTGCAATCCAACGGGCATATTTCTGTTCAAGGGTCATTTCCAGATGTCAAATTGCTAAGAGACTTTCTCTTATTGAAAGCAAAATCCCTTTCAGAGAAGGACAAAAGAGAAGAAGGTGCGTCCCACCAGAGACCAAGAGGAGGCAACAGCAGCACGGACTTACCACGGAGATGAGTAATTTTGTTCATGATGTGGAAAAACAGGTCGTTGTTCTTGACACAGATATATATCACTACATGAAGTCCTTTTTTCCCGGGACATTCGTAGTAAATGATGACACTGTGATTTCTGACATCACTGATGGTGATGTAACTACACTATATATTGAGAATGCTGGAAGTAGGTCTGATGCTGGACAGGCATTAAGAGTCAAAGAGAAAATTGAAAATAGGTCTATAAAACTCCATAAAACTCTATGTAAGGAGAGGATCGACTTCAAGGGACACACCAGAGATGATAAGCAGAGATACAGGAGAGCATGTGAAAGCGTGAAACCCCATTACCCTAATGTTTTGATCATCTATTATAATACTCACATTGATGTTATAGGATACTCTTCTAAGGTTTTTGAATTTACAAAGGAAGTGAGCAATAAGATTCAGAGCCTGTTTCGCAGCGGGTAGAAAGTTAGCGTTTATGTTGCTTACATGTTGTACTTCTTGTAGAGACTGTACCTGTGCACCTCTGTGTCACTGCAGATTTGTCACATTGCGCCCACTCACAGGTTGGGCAGTATGCATCTGAAGGTGAACAAGCCCATTCCCCCTCGGAATTAAGTTTGGAATTAAGTTTGGAACAGGAAATAAATTATCAATCTCTTGTGAGTTTAAGAGACTGAAGAAGCTAGGCCTTTTCTGTCCAGATACAGCTCCTTTTTCCTTTTGTTAGATGTGTTCTGGGCATATGCACACTCATTATTTCATGGCTTCAGGGAATGTAGGATGAGAAAAGACAATTTTTTTTAAGAGTTCTCATTAGCATAAGAAGTCTGACTTGCAAAGGTGGGTAAGCCAACCTGATACAAAATACTGCATTGAAGCTGAGTTATGTTTCTCTGCGCAAGGAGATGACCACTTAAAACAGGAGTGGTGGCCTTTTTCTATTGCCTTTGTCTGCAGAAGGAAGTTCTTGCCATTGAGATGCATGAAGAAGATACAGCTTTGACGCCTGAGGGGGTGAAATGCTTATTAAATATACAGGCTCATCATGTCTTGAGAAAGACCTTAGAAGATGGCATTGGAAGTTCTTGACAATAAAAAAATAAATAAGTTTGTTTTCATAAGAGCAATAACATGGGTTTTTTTCCAGCTCTAATGGCATCTGCAGCATCTTGACAGCAAATTATTTAGACATGAAAGTATATCCAAAGTTTTGATGTGAAAATTTTGGGGCATTTAGACTTCTGAATCAGATTCTGTTTATGCAAATCTGTTTCTGTATCCATTACAAGTGTCCAAACGCCCATCCTAATTTAGGCTTTTTATAAAACTGGTTAGAAAACAACTTTTATTTTGTGATATCAGAGTGTTCAGAATACTTTGTCAAATCATACAGAGCACCAGCTCTTTCATCTCATGTGCAGGAAAAGTTTTTATTCCATTAAAGAAGTTAGTTATACAAAATATCATGTCTGTGTTCTTTTAACCAACCCCCAGACATTTGGTTGGAAGCTCAAACCTAAAGTCTAAGAAATGCTTTAGGCATTTTCTTGTCATGACTTATTATCCACTGCAATTATGCCAGAGAAAGATAAAGTTGTTAAACTAGTGGCTGTGTTTTAAAATATCCTGTCAAAACAGGAAGATGATGAGCTTAAGCACTTTGCTGATTTGGAAGGTGGGGGATAGTAGTATTTAAAGGCTTAATCTCACCCAAGTTCCCCAGTAGCCAGGAAGTTCACCAAGGGGGTTGGAGGTGGGGCAGAAGGTGGATGCCCAGAGTCAGGCCCTGGAAGAGCCCCTCTTCAGCTCTCCAGTGCTGGGCTGCTTTGGGTACCCGCAGTTAAGTTTGAGCAAAGATGTGCAGTTTTTCAACCTCATAAAAGAGAAAATCTTCTGTAAGGGAAAATCACTGAAGGAAATTAGTGCTCCTTTCCAGTGTCCGGATTGGTCTTCTCTTTTCTGAAGAGCCTCATTTTTTTTCCATCATAGAATCACTGAATCCCAAGTTGGAATGGACCTCAAGGATCCTCTGGTCCAACCTTTCTTGGCAAAGCATGACCTAGACTAGATGTCCCAGCACCATGTCCAGCTGGATGTTCAAAGTGCCTAATGCTGGGGAGTTCACCACTTCCCTGGAGAGATTATTCCAATGGATGGGTGTTCTCATTGGGAAAATTTTTCCTCTTGTCTCCAACTGGAATCTCCCCAGAAATAATGTGTGCCCATTGCCACTCATCTTTCCCATGTGGCTCCTTGTCAAAAGGGAGTCTCCATCTTCTTTGTAGCCAGCCTTTACTGGAACATGGTGATAAGGTCTCCCTCGAGCCTTCTTTTCTCTTTTTCTGATTCACAGCATTAGTACTCCCTATTCACTGCATTAAATGTTTAGGTCTGGACTGGTAAAACAGTGGCATTGCTGTTAGTTCGAATCCTAACTGGTTACTACTGGCTGAGCATCACTTTTTGAGTCAAGTTTGACAACATAATGGTTTGCAGCACAGGCACAGGTGTCATTAAGGTCTTGTTGCCTAGCAAGCAAGTCGTTCTTACAGAGCGATTTTCAGTCAGAATCTTAGTATCTTAAAATCTTGAAAACATCACAGATGAATACAATTTTCTTGCTGAATCCTGGTTTAGTTGTAACAGCTCCTTTTCAGATCTACTCGTCAAGTATCGCTTTGCCACTGCATCCTTGGCAGCATTTGGCTGCTGAGTGCTGGGGTCTTTCTCTTGCACCCATGAGCCAGCACTGACTCATTGTTTCCAAGTGCTCTCCCATCTGGTGTCTCTGGTCTCATACCGAGGACATAATTTCTTTAGACAAAAAGAGCTTTGCATTGGTGGTTTGGGGTTTTTTTGTTGTGGTGGTTTTGTTTTGTTTTTGCTTTTTACAGAGTGCCTAGTAAATAGGGTCTGGATCCAGGGTGGATTAGCAAATAGTAGCTATTGTCATGCTCCAGGCTTTCTGGGGCTACCTTTTCATGTCGTATGTGCAGCGGCATCAGCCAAAAACACCCCAACTTTGTCACCTTCGATGGTTCTTTGTAGCTGTGCAAGGGCAAGGCAGGACAGGGTCTTTACTAAATAGTAGAAAGGCTGAGGCATGTATGGCGAGTGACTGAGTTACTCTAAGATTTAAGCCCACAGAGGAACCTGCTTTCTGTAGCAGGAAAAAAGCTGTGATCTACCTACCAGGATAAACAAATATTTGCAGTAAAAATATAATCAGCATTTCCGCAGAATAACATTATAAATGAAGCATTTATTTGTTCCTTCCTCCACGATGTAGATACCATGGAAAACAATAGATGTTTAGCAAAAAAATGAAAGTCCGATTTTGTCATTACCATGAATATGTCAACAAATACAACAAAACAAATGAGTATTAGGTCTGGTAAAAGACTTGCCAGCTCTCGTTCTCCTGGTTATTTTTATGGCAAGCAAAGCATTGCTGTATCTATTCAACTCCACTTGAGAAAGGCGTTTAGTATTTGTGTATATTGGAAAATATCTGGGAAACCATATCAGATGTTAGTCCTAGATCTAAGCCATTGTATTCTGAGCATCAGGTTTGCCTTTTAATTTGAAGAGAGAATTTGCTCGTGGGACCTCAGCAAAAGATTTGTCCTTATTGCTGCGCCAGTGCTTGCTGCCCTTCACCAGAAGGGGAAACATAACAGTTCATGTTGTAAAAATACAAAGCCTGATTTTGATTTAAGACACAAGTCCTACAGACACAGCCTAAAGAATAAAGAATAATTTAAAAAGGTCACAAATAGCAGCAGAACCTGAGCCCAGTTCCTGGCAGCACCCCACTATGTTCAGTGAGGTAAACACCTTTTTCTGTCACCTGAAAACCTGAGGCTTTGAGAGAAAATTTGACATCCCTTAGCCGGAAAATACACAATTTGGATGCAAAAGCAATCTCCCAGATTGACCGGAGGGGATGGGGGAGGTGGATGGAGGAGGAATGATTGACTGGAGTCCTTTCACCATCACTGACACGAAGCACAGGGAGGACAAAGCCGCCTTTACTCTCCATTGTACCTGTGCATCTAATTATGCAATGTAAAAAAATTATTCAATTCCTGCAGGAAGGAGGTTGTTCCATCAGGAAAAGAATCCCTTACTGCAGGTTTAATTGTTGTCCTCAGAACTGCCTCTGCCACCTTTGAGTTGCATTGAAACTTTCTCTGTGCATCTGTTAAAAAAGCATAGACTACAAAAGACCTGTCACATCTCCTGAAAGATTGCAATGCCCGCATGACATTTTCTTAAGGAAGAAGCACTTGCTACTTTTGGGAGCCATGTGTCTTATTTAAAAAAAAAAAAAACCAACACAAAACCATGTGTAGGAAAAATAAATAGCATTACTAGCAAATAACTCGTTCTTTAAGACAACTTTTAGGCTTACATCTGCATCTGGCCCCACTGGAGACTCAGACACATAAAACCCAGATGAAAAGAGACAATAGTCATCAGCCATCAGGGTGAGTTGGTACCTGCAGCCAGCTGGGGTCAGATGGGGACGTGCTCCCACCAGGAGAGAGGAGATGAATTTAGCAGGCTGTGTATCCGGAGGAGCAGAGGCTCTCACTTGGCTCCAGTTCAGCTCTCGGGGGGCTCCCATAAACAAACACACACAGTCCTGTTGTGTTGCACATCTTGTGCAAGAGAAAAGCAGCTGTAGAGCAGGGCCAAGTGAGCACTGGGGAAATTCCTTCTCCACTGCACAACGTTTCTGTCGTGACTTCTTCCCCTGCATTTAGTGTAGCTGGTGGGTGTTTGTGAGATACGTGGCTTCTATTCAATTTAATTCAAAATAACTCATTTATTGTCCTTTGGGCTTCTACCCCTCAATCAGCTGCAGTTCCTGATAAAAGGACCTTTTCCATCCCTCTCTTTTAAACTAAAAGCATAGTCATATCACATGTAGATACTTTACCTTTTTCACCTACCGTTAGAGGATGGGAGTCTTCCCTGATTTCTGCAGCAGGCTGCCCACACAACTTGGCTAAGAGAAAAAGAAAAAAAAAAATAATTTTAGTGATGATATAAACAAACAAACCAACCCAACAAAAAGAACAAAAAAAACCTAAAAAACAAAAAACAAAACCACAAACCAAAAACCCCACAAGGAAAAAATAAGTCAAAAATGCACAACCATTCAGAATTGACAGTGTCTGGTCTGGTTGTACTTACTTTTTCTTTAGCTACAGAGGATTGCAGAACATCTGCTGCAAAACAAGTCCCTTTTTCTGCTTCGGCTAACACAGCTTTCCTTTGTCTCCTGATGCCCATTAATGACTTTTAAAGAAACCTCCTAAAAGTAACTCAGTTAAGAAGAAGCACTACCTCTAATGGCAGCAGCCACTGCTTCTGGAGCCTTGCATTAAAGCCATTTCACAGGTGGATTTTGCCTCTTGTTACTACTACCACCTTTGTAACAGGAGTAGTATGGATCAGGACCTGCTACACAGAGTACTTTACCAAAAAAAAGCTGTATAAAATACTGGAAAAAACAAAGCTCTAGTATCTTTGTACAGATGAAATAACTTCATAGTCTGTAAATTCCCGACACTGTGGAGGAGGAAGCACATCGCATGCTGAGCGTGGCATGTACAGATGGCAGTGCTGTCACTTGGACTGAATCACGCAGAGGAAGGGTGGATTTTCTCCAAGGCAGAAGCTGTGGTTGACAGTCACAACTCATCCCTGATCAAGCTATAAGCAGCTGGCTGTGTGTAGTGCATATGGATCTGCACACCCTAGTCCCTAGCTGCGGTCCTGGAACAGCTTCGTATTTCCCGGCAAGCTCAAGGGTACCAGAGTACGGAGATGGTCCATATCGGCTCAGGTCTTAACTAACAGCTACTGATGTGATCTCAGGCTGGACACGACGAGATGAGCAAGGGCCATCTCCTCCGGTGGGTTCCACCGTTTGGACTTTGTCCCATGCAACTTCTCTTGCCATAAACACGGGAAACACAAGAGGGAGCCAGATGCTTTGGAGCCGAAATCCCAAAGTCTCCGCGGGGGTCCTGCCCAACGGCAGCCGGCAGAATGAGGAGATGCCAGAAGCAGGTCCGGCTCTGTCCCTTAGCTAGCGGAAGCGGAGCTCAGGTCTGTTTGCCTGGAGCAGAATTTGGGAGAGGTCCCTTCCAGTCTTTGATTGCTCACACTTAAATCACTTTCTTTCAAGCTTATATAAAAATGGGTAAGGAAATTGAGTAGTTTCCAATTTCACACTGAAATCACAGATAGGTAAAATGACCAGAAGCCTAAGCACTGCTGTAGTTAATCCGTTGTTAAACATAATTGCTTCAGCACACAGGGCCTTGAACCAGGCAAGCACAACGTGGCACCATGCAGGCATATCGCCTTTGTGCCCACACAAGCTGTGGGGGATGACCACCCTGTTACCACTATCCTGAGGCAGAGGTGAGTTACCTGAAGGAAAAGCAAATGAAAGCCAGCTGTTCTGCTCCCTGGGGGAGCAGGGAGCTTCCCGCTCCCCCTGCTTCCCGCTAGCCCCCATCCCTCAGAGGTGAGGACCTGGATCCCAGTTTACCTGTACTGTTCTTGGTCTCCAGATCTCCTCCAAGTACAAAGGCTTTGGAGGAGGGACACCACCAGCCCTCAGCCACCACTGCACTGAGGAAATTAACTCTTCCCACACATAAGAATAACCCATCCCATCTCTTCTTGGCATGACTGGGACTGAAGTCGGTGGACAGTGCTGATATACTGCCATGGGTTTGATTTTCAGTTAAGGCACCCTTAATAAAGTATTTTGAAAATCTTCATTTCCATTTTGGCATGGATTGTGACAAATTTTTACCAGTATTATAATAAAAGCAACATCTTGCCTTGTTGTTGCAGATAGATGTGTTCTGCCTGGCCTGCACACAGGGACTTTGCAGAAACTCACCATTTTTACCATTGTCTGGGTGCTTCTATGTGTTAGCAGACAGCTTTTGTGCAGATACAGCCAGTTCTTAACAACTGGAAAGTTTTAATGGACACAATAAACACCACTGAGAATGCTTTTTTCCACTCTAAGTTATAGGAACACTTCCCCCATGAGTTAAGGGATTTGGCATTTCTCACAGGCATACTTTACATTTTCCAAACTTTCTGAGTAACACATTGAGAGACTTAAGCATCTGCACTGCCAAATCAAATGAGAGAAGAAACAGTTTTGCAGGCTCATTAATGCCTAGCACTGACAGGCCTGGAGGGGCTGCGATTTTATTTACATAGGATAGAGACAGGCCTTTAGGGAAGTGCAGTGTTATTTACATAGAGGAGATATGTTCCTTCTGGGGTGGGGTCTCATTTAGATGCAAAAGGGACAGGAATAGGAAGCACAGTCTTACACAGATATGGTTTTACCTGTGTTTCCAAAACCACACTTAAAAGCACAGTCATAAATGCTGTTCTTAGTAGCAGCTGGAGTGTTTCTCCCACACGTGGAGCTGTTAAGAGTTCAGCTACATCAGCTATCCCACTGCTAGCAGAGCCCCTGAGAGCAAACAAGGGTGAATCAGCTATGAAGGAAAAAAAGAGAACTTGAAGATGAGAAGATAAAGAAAACCCACAAAATAACAGCACTTTTAACAACTACAGTTGTCAACCCCCACCCCCTCCAAACTCTCATGAAGTCTAAACCACAGTAACCCTATTTATCTAGTTGTTGACTTGACGCTATTTGCAGAGCTATCCCCCTGCTCCCCAATGTGCTTAACAAACATGCCCTGAGGTTGCCCCACCACATTACAGCCTGCCCACACCACCCACCTCCTCCCAGTCTCTCTCCTCAGCCTATGAAGTCTCATCTTCACCACCCCAGAGTCATCGTCTCAGCCTCCAAAAGAGCTGATGATTAATTGAAGCCAGCTGCTTGGCTCCCTCCCCTTCTTCCCACACCACTTTGCATTCCTATTAAAGCACATGCACTGCCCTAGCAGTGTACTTGGCTTTCTAGAGTGTGTAGCAGTGATGCTGCTACAGAAACAGGGCCAACTTTCACACTAACCCTTCTCTTTGTGAGCTGTAGCTGTTTGGGTATCAGAAATTCACAATGGCAAACTCAGTGCGCAATGTCATTAGCCTCAGAAGGTATTTAAAGTCTTGCTGGTTTAGGGCCTGTGTTATGTTTTTAGCTTTTTGTGTTATATTCTCAGTTTTCTAATATGGGTAACCCTGAAGAGCCTCTAAACTTGCAGTGCTGCCATAGGAATCACATATTGAATACCTAATCATATAAGAGATTCTTGAGAATGTTATTTCTCTTACCAGAACTTAGATGCCTGGTAGTAAATTGGTTGCGTGAAGTAACAATCTAGTTGTTGAGGATAGCAAGCCTCCTCTGAAGGATAATTTATTCCACTTTGGAACAGGTGGTATAAGGTGGTCTCCACAGATAGCATTCATATCCTTCCTTACTGTGCAGATGAACAGCAGATGAAAAATCTTAGATAGTTCTGGATTCTTGCTATTAGTTTCTAGTTGAGTCTTTTGCCTCTATTTAACTACCAGCTTTGTTGTGCCATTGGGATTGTGGAGGAAGGCACAAAAGGACTTGCTTGCAATGTGTATCCAGCATCACTGAGGTCAATGTGTAAAACTGTCCTTATGTTTCCAGTTACCATATGGTGTGTTTGCTGGGATTATGGACTGGTTAACATGTTCTTGCTTAGCAGTCTTCCAAGTTCCCCAGTACTTAGAGATAAAGCAAAACCCTCACATGTCTAGTAGATCTCTTCCAGCTCTTGGAGAAATATCCCAGGTGTACAACTGTAGGTGAGGTGTGATTTGGTTTCCTTAGCATTTCAGGTGCCTGGAGCCTGCAATTGTCATGGTATCTGATACAGACCTTTCTGGTCAGATGCCTGTGCTCCTGACCTGTTTTGTTCAGGGATGAATATACTGCATGCTGAGAGTGCTATCAAGTTAAAGTATTAAAAATGAGCATGCAGAGGCCTTGTAAGTGAGCTGCACTTGGTTTGCTTGGTACCTCAGTCTGAGGTTATCAGCTCTTGAGTTCTTATCTTCATATCAACGGACATTTAGGCTGCTTCTGTATTGGCCAGTCCTAAGTCATATCCATTGCCACTCCCAGGCTTTGTGCAAATAGAAACAGAAGTAAATAAATACCAGGGTCACAGAACTAAAGAGTTAAGAAAGCTTTGTATTCTTCCCCAGGGGAGAGCCTATTGCAACTTGTAAACACTTGCTGTTTATTTCCAGGTGGTAATTAAAACAGCTTCTCCCCACCAAGTCAGTATTACATCAAGAGGCTGACAATTTCCTGGAGAAAACAGCTGTGTTCCCACTAATGAGCCTCAAGATCAGCAAAATGTGATGCCTGTGTGCAGTTGTAGCTGCAGCTCTGGCATGTGAGACCCAAAGACCCTTTGATAAGTCTTACTGGTATTTTTTCGAGGTTTCTGTTTCTTCTACTGTTATGATGCCAACTTGTAAAAGTCTGCTCACCACACTGTGAAGTTTTTCCTTTTAATTACTTACTGTGAGCTGTTGCTAATTCAATCAGGTAACAGTGACACATGGAATGGGCTCTGTCAGGAGAGGGAAAATTAACCAGAGTATGGATGGGGAAAGCACAGGGCAGAGTGTTTCTGATTTTGTGGAAGAAATGCATTTTTATATCATGCACTTCAATGAAATACTTCTTTTTTTCACAGGATGAATTAATTTTTGCAAGGCTGGAGCAAGAATTTGAGAAATGGTTTCATTCCCTTCATGTGGCATATTCACATTTTCACAAATTACTTTGCAAATAACTGGCATTCTTTAGTAGGGAGGCTGGAGGCTGGGCAAATTAAAGCAGAATTGTCAAGTATTGCTACTAAGTGGCTTCTGCAGGTTCTTCACAACCATACAAGGCTTGCAACAGCTAAAAGTAAACAGGTAAAATTGTGATGTTCACTCATCTTAATGGTTGCACTGGTCAGTAGAGAGTAGTAGCCCTGCTATTGGGTTATGTAAACCTGGTTTGAACATCCATATGTAGCACTGCTAACGGCTAGCTGATGAATTGCATTCTGCACTGAATTTGTACTTGAATGTGTGCTGTTGTATGAGTAGGCAATAAGTACAGGTGTGGCTGGAGCATGGTAACAGTAGTAGATTAGGAGCAAAAGTCTCTCTTTCCTGACCCTGGACTGCTGCTGAGGTCAGCCTGAGTGTCCCATCACCTCAAAAGGAGTTGGAAATTCATTCGCTCTTTTGGGATGCGTGGGCTTCGATAGGGACCCCAGGCAGTACGTACTGCCATGCAGGGCTGTATTAAACACAGGGAAAACTGGTAGATGGATTTGAAAAAGGTCTCCCTGTCTCATGGACCAGAAGCTTGCTGCTGGCTTCTGCCAGTCCAGGCTGTGCAATGATGGGGTGCACCTCCCAGGAGGTTGGAGATTGCCAGGGATGCAGCTGGCTTCCTGAAAGCAAGGTCTTATGTGAATCCTCAGGGCTCAGTCATGTTCAGGCAAGCAGGAAGACTCCCATGTTTCATTTTAATCTGGTGTGGATTGACTTCATAAAATAGAATCACAGAATGGCTTGAGTTGGAAGGGTCCTTAAAGATCGTATAGTTTCCAGGGATGCCTTCCACTAGATCCATCCAACCTGGCCTTGAACACTTCCAGGGAGGGGCGGGAGGGACAGCCACAGCTTCTTGGGGCAACTTGTGCCAGTGCCTAATCATTCTCATAATGAAGACCTTTTAATACGTAATCTGAATCTCCCCTTTGTCAGTTGAAAGCCATAACCCCTTGTTGGATCCCTACAGGCCCTTGTCAAAAGTCCCTCTCCAGCTTTCCTGTTGGCCCCTTTAGGCACTGGAAGCTGCTCTAAGGTCTCCCTGGAGCTTTCTCTTCTCCAAGCTGAATAAGACCAGTTCTCTCAGCCTGTCTCCATACAAGAAGCATCCAGCCTTTGGAGCATCCTTGTAGCCTCCTCTGGACTACTCCAACAGGTCCATGCCCTTCTGATGCTGGGGGCCCCAGAGCTGGGTGCAGCACTGCAGGTGGGGTCTCACAAGAGTGGAGCAGAGGGGCAGAATCACCTCTCTTGACTGGCTGGTCACAGTGCTGGTGATGCAGCCCAGGACACAGCTTTCTGGGCTGCAAGTGCACACTGCCAGGTCATGTTGAGCCAGGAATTGCTGCCTCCACCAGTACCTCCCTTGCTTCCTATGGCAAATCATCTTTGTCACCACCATTTCTTGGTCTGTTTATCAGCAGTTTCCCACTCTGCTTTCCCACTGCCTTCACACTGCAGGAGCCAAACCCCTCAGCTCAGACAGATCCGCTGCTGAGTGGAGGTTTGCGAAAGACTGAGATTTGCTTCCCTGCCTGTCCCAGGGTAGATATGACCCCAGACTGCCTGTTCAGGGTAGATCTGCAAAGACAGAGGCATCCAGTGGTGGCAGTTTTCATATTAACTAGTCTTAGTATGGGCATCACTCGTAAGACACGCACTGAAGCTGTGGTCCCTACCAGTGCCAGTTCACCGCTGCCCAGGAAACCAGCTGTAAATGCTCTATATATTAATGTGTTTCCATAGACTACCAAAGGGAGGACTCTCTTCTTCTGGACAAGATTCAAACACTGAATAGATCAGTCCTGCTTTTTGGCCCCTTTGGGAAAGCGTGGTAGGGAAAGCTTGCACTTATTGTGTTAAAAATGAGTAGTTCCACTATCTAGGCAGAAGCCTTCAATCTCCAGGGCCATCAGTCTGTACCCCTGACAAAGACTGAATGAAAGGCAAAACATAATTACTTACATATTACTCCATCTGACATCTTAAATATTAAGACATCTATCTAGTCTAAAATCATTCATATAAATGTGTTTGCGGCACCTTAGGCTTAGGAAATTTTCAGTAGATGAAGCGATAACATTCTTTGTTCATTTGGTCTCCTGGTATAATATGATTTGGTTTTCCTCAGATGCAAGGGGTTTGCTACAGCCTCATGCTGTGAAGTTTTCACCTGCCATGAATTTTACACTATTTCCGTTTGCCTCTTGAGATGTTTTCCATGATAGTCCAGCACATTAACATGAAATTTGAGGCAATGTGTCCATTTATTGAGAAGTAAGCATTATGTAAAATGAGTATAAATATCATGCGTTTTCATAACTGTCAAACTATTGTAATTTCTTTGTTATTTCATGGATTCAAAATTTCAGGCAAAGAGGGCAAATGCTTGCCTGAGGCCACATATTCAATAGCAGAATAAAAATTGACAATAACACACTAAGGTCAGGCCAGGAAAATATTAACACTTTGTCAGCCTTAAGCATTCGGGAACCCTAGGACATGAGACCCCATGCCATGTTTATGTTCCTAAAGCCCTCCATGTCAAGCTCTATGCCTTTTGAAGGTGTATTTCCAGCCCTCTATCTGAAAAGCAGATTAAAAAGCCTGAAAATTAAAATAAGAAATTGCGAAAATAACAGCTGCTGAGAATCTCATGCATGTGCAGGAATTGAAGTTGGTGCTTTAAGAAAAGTAGTAGAGGATATATTGTGGCTCTTGATAATGTTGTGAGAGCCAGAAAACTCTGTTACACTGGTGTTAAAGCTGGCTGAGTGTGAGCAGGAACACTTGGGGACAAACTCACCAGGTACTGAATTTGCATGTTCACACTCAGACTTTTCCTGATCCACTGTCTGTAGTCAGGTCTGTGCTTTTGCAGCTTCTGCTTTGGGCGGTTCATGGAGCTAGAAAATACTTTGTGAAAATGGCATAAATTGAAAAGAAATGAAGAATTTTGAAAACTTCTCCCTAGCCAAAGAAGAAAAACAGACTTAGCAAACAATGCTTATTTTTGTTGAGGGAAAAGAACTGCTGTGTCTGACATGGTCCCTTATGAAAATGTGTTTTTATGCAGTATGTGGTATATGCCATTCCCAAAACCCGCATATTTCATAAATCAAATTGCAGAGCATGTCAGTTTATTTTGTTCATCAAATTGTATTTGTGCTCCTTTTTGCTTTGGGGAAAAAAAAAAAAAAAGCAGCATTAACTCCAAAAAACAAAACAGACAAATTGAATATTAAAAAAATTGAGGTGTGAAAACTTAGGGACATGGGAATAATTAGAAGTATTTTACTACCCACTGATACTTAATCTGAACTGCACTTCAAACATACACAAGTTAAATTATCTCTGTAGCTGTTGGCGGTTTTGCGGTGCCTTTCGCCTATAGAAGCTGCTCAGAGCTCGTTACATCGGCCTCTCAGAACACTGAATCCAGGAGATTTGTTCGTCTTCCAGACAGCGCAGAAGAGAACTGGACCATGTGCTAATGAGCCCCCCTGGCATTTCTGGGGTTTGCAGCTGGAGCCCTGTGGTCACTGAGCACCACAGCTCTGGTGCAGGCCCTTTTTAAATTGGGATTTTGGCCATTGCTCGCCTAGTGAATGGGGGTGAATGGGACATGGAGGTTATAAAGGGGACCTGCCATTGGCAGAGTTGGGGGTGTTGAACATTTGTCTGGATATTTATGTTTGACTTGCATCGCAGGGTCTGTAGCAATAGAGGGGAAATTGGGGGTGGCCCATCTCAGCTCTATAAAGTAATTTTTTTAACTATTATTTTGATTAATTAGATGGCACCTAATGATGTAACCAACAGGTTCTCACTCTTGGCCCCTTCCTGTCTGGTGGTGCTTTAGGACTTTGCAGGTGGGAAGCAGGAGCAGGTATAGATATGTCTGGGACACCATGTCCTCTGGGTATCATTACATCAAGACGTGGTAGCAAGCAACATTAATAGCATTTCCCAGATTTGGTATCTGCCATGCTCCTTTCTTTCATCTTTGGCAATAAGCAGCTCATTAAACAAGTCAAAGTGGGTTTTATGGGGCTGCCTTCATCCTGTCAGCTGTACTTCACGCAGATGTGCATGTGGCATGTCCACACCAAGGCACTGCTGATACCCTGCACACAGCAGGGCTGGCACAGGGTATGGGACCACACGCTTTGTGCTTGTGAATATGCGTATCTGCTGAGTAACTTCAGGAGTGGGCTTTCCAGCAAGTCCATGGTTATGCTCAGGTACAACCAACTCACCTGTTTTTCCTCTACTTGTCAGGATATATCTGTTTTGATTGCCTGCACTGCTAACAAGTGCACTTAATGAATTGCAAGAGCCTTTCTTATTGGGCTGAGAGCCACGTGAAATGCAGAACGGCTCCCTGGTAGCAGGAGTAAAAGAAAGCACATCTTGCTATTCCCCATCTCGAGTTACCATTAGCCTGTACAGGAAGCACTGGTCCGTGGGTGATCTTGTACACCATATGTTCTGCGGTATGCACTACAGCAGAGAGGCACAAAAGGGTGTGTTTATATTGTAACTGTTTTGTTTTTATTGTTCTTTAAGGTTTATTTTGAGAGGGTTTTTTTAAATAATACATTTATATTTTCCTCTGTGGGGCTTACCTTTGGAGTTGGAACTGTTAACCACAACCAGATATTTGGCAGCGATGCATCATTTTATACTCTCACAAAGGCCATTAATGTTCACTCAGAGATCATTACCAGGTTAATGAATCGCAGGACACTGTAAGCACAGACTCAGTTCAGCCGTAAGGTGGGAACCAAGGTTTCCCCAAAAGCTCTACAAGTCACTGGCATTGCTGGCTAATGCCAGAGCATGGCTCATCCCAGAGTACATGGCAAGTGGCAGCAGCTGAGAGGTTATAGCTTGTTGCCCCTATGACAGCCTATGGTCACCCATTAGACTCCCGCAAAGGAGCGAATGCCGTGTGAGTTTGCACGAGTAACTTGATGTTGCCAATGCACAGAAACATGACTGGGAGTGCTAAGGCAGCTCTTCAGAGCATGGGGTGAGGAGGCAGCCTCGCCATGTCACACCCATTATGGGGCTGGGGTTCCCATATCCCAGGGAAGAAATGCAGAGTATGGATAGCGTAGCATCCTGCTGGTGTATGAAACCATAGCAACACTGTTTTAAGCATTTCTAGGCTGTTTAATTTGGCCTAAACTCTTTACAGGCATTTTTTTCTTCAGCTATTTTCGTATTTTTATGTGGATTTTAATAGACTCGTCTAAATGAGATCTTTGTCCCTCCCTGCAATTGCCCCTTTAAGGCAGTCTTATGATATACTGTTAGATATTTCTTGCTAAAAAGCCTTGGGTAGAAAATAGGTTGGCTTGCTGGAGTGTCAGACTACTTGCATGGCATTTTTTTTTAACCTTTGAAATTGGGCTAAAAAAGCTCAGATTAAGGCAGGGGCCCTGCCTGGTGCCAACAGCGAGGAGAACTTAATGCTTCATTTTCGTGGGAGCCTGGAGGCTCCCCCCCTGAATCACAGTGAAGCTGGTGTGATACTCAAGTCAGCTAATTGTCACTATTAAAGGAAGAACAAGAAAGCTCAGACAGTGAATATGGAGATGCTTTTTGACTTCTGCAGAGGCACCTTTTTTTTTTTCTTTTTTTTAAGATTACCTTCAAGAACAAGAGAGCCTATTTAATTTTAAATTTAATGACTTTCCACCATACCTAATTCTACCATTTCCAAGTACATTAGCTGTGTGATCTCCATATTGCTAGAAAGATGTCGTCAGGTACCAGACTGAATGTCAGACATAAAAGCTTAATAAATGATATGCTTTACATTTTTTGTGCAATCGAATATAAAAGCTTTCACTCAGTTAAAATTACCAGAGGTAATTTCAACACAGCTGTCAAGTCTTTTTCCTAGAAATGGAAGTTTTTCCTAATGTGCTTTTACTGAGATTGAAGGAAGTAATTTCTGATGTAATTTCTTTGCATGCAGGAGAAAGGTGAAGCTTGACATCTCGCTGAGAAGGTGTTTGTCTGGTCATCCTTAGGAGTATGCTGCTGGAGATGGTTGTCCCCCTCCCACCCCGGTTCAGACTGGGGTAGATTTAAGACTGATATTCAGGTCTGAACATGTGGGGCTGAAAGCTGAGGCCACTTGGGGCATGCTGAAACTGATAAATTATGTTGAATGCTAGAATATCTCCTTTTTTTTTTTCTCCTGCAGAGGTGTGACAGCAAGGAGACGAAATCCCTGCCTGAAATGGTCCCAGATGGGTGGCATGGGGCACTCCCAAAGCTGCCTTTGGAAGGCAAACGAGTTATCAATGAGCACGTGTGCTGTAATCCCTCAATGCCCCAAGGCACACCTCAGTGGGTTTGTGGAGGAAGGGCTGAACCCTTTTGCATCTGCAGAAGAAAAGAATAAAAGAAAACATCAATTTCAGTGCTTTCAACTCATCATTGTTATGGCTTGCAGAGTCAGGCATGGGAAAAAGTTATTAGTGCTCAGTTTAGGATAACAGAACAATGTCATTTCCATATTAAGAGGCTGCAGTTGAGTGTGTAAGGCTTACTCAGCTCTGACAAAACAGGTGCTAAACCCCGTGTATTTTGAATTGGGGCCTTATCAGTTTTGGCTTTTAAACCAGGTGATCAGCCAGTCTGGGAGCCATTCAGTTGCAATTGTGGCCTTCGAAAAGGCCTTTCTTTAGAAGGGGTGTGGCTTTTTGAGAAGCCGATGGTCTTTTAAAATCCACTGTTGAACGCGTCAGGCTGTGCAAAGGTCCTTCTGAGCCCCAGATTTAATTTAGAACAGGGTGATAGATTCTTCATCATCTCCGAATGTCGGTCTCTTTTAAAGAAGGGATGAGGCGAAACTTATTTTTTGGAGTAGTTTTGGCTCCTGGGAATCTGCATTTGGACTGCCCTGCCCCAGAGCCTTGGAGGGAACTGGGGTCTGAGGCTGGTGGCAAGCATCGGGCAGAGCTGGTACAATGCCGGGCATGGCGAGGCAGGAGCAGCCAGGGGCACCTCTTGAGCCCCAAAACCTTGCAGGAGGTTTGGAGCAAGGCTCCCTCCTCTCCTTATCGCTGGCTTGGCAGCACAAGCAGAGCCAGGAATGGAGGAGGGGGAAAGGGGTGATGGATGGTTTAGAGGGTCCTTGCATTTGTGCTGGGGGTGATGCACGTTCCCAGGGTATCAGCATTTTTGATGCTGTGAGAAACCACCCCATAGTGTGACAGAGGGTATCCGGGGGCTGTGAATTTAATAAGTAAATAATGCACATGTTGTCCATGAGGGAGCCTTAGGAAGAAGGGACAGCCACTCCTTCAAGGGCTGAAATCTCAAGGGGCATGTTTGGGCATTGGGTAGTCCATAGAATCTATCAAGGTGGGAGGTCAGGACACAGCATCTCTGCAGGCCACTTTGTGTTCTGCAGCTTTCCAGAGCTGCCTGATCCCTCTGATCCCATCAGTGCTTGTCAAGCCACACCTGGAATACTGTGTCCTATTTTGGTCCCTCCTATACAAGATTCTGACTGGACGGAAGAGGAGAATTTTTCACGCTGAGAACAATCAGCCACTGGAATGATCTCCCCAGAGAAGTGGCGGACTCCCCAGTGGTAGAGACTTTTAAGATTCAGCTGGCCAGGGTGCTGGGACATCTAATCTTGGTCATGCTTTGCTTAGAAAGGTTAGACCAGAGGTCCATTCCAACCAGGGATTCTACGATTCTTTGCTTGGCTGTGGTTGAAGGTTACACCCCAAGAACTTGTATTCCAGCTCAGTTGTGACACTGATTTATTGCTCCAATGGGCAAGGTATTTGCTTAAGGTTTGATGATACACTGATGATACACTCATCCACACATCTTCTAATTCCTTCCTAAGCATTGATGCTCATGCTCATTGATTTTTTTTTTCCAAACAACAATCAGGCTGTGTGGTTTTCCCAGTTTATCAGGGAACTCAGCAATCTTATGTAATCACATCCTTCATCAGATTATATCTCATTTTCCCTGCCTCGCTCCTTCCTCTTGCAATAGGACTGGCAGCAATGGGAATTGTCCTTTCTCAGCTGCATGGCAGAGCACTTGGGTGCTGCTCCTCTGTTGAGGTCTAGATTTTGCTTGCAGTTTCTAAACCCTTGACCTGATCCATGGTCTGGAGGAGGGAGTCTCATCTCCCCCTTCTCCAAAAGCTTCCACATCTATTCCTTGTTGAAATGGTCTTTTTGTCTTCCAGGGCTGCCTTAACTGTTGCCTCCACTCCTGCAGTAGACGCGTTACGGGCTTGCAGCTCAGCACAACACACATGTACTGCAGGGACCTTTTTACTGCCTGGCTGAGCCCGTCACCAATAGCCAGGATGAAATCATTCTGCTTTTTATTTCATCATTACAAGCCCATAACCAGCTCTTAGGGCAAAGGGAGTATTTTTCTCTCAATAGTTGTAAACATTAGTGGAATGCACTTTAAAAGCAAGAGAGAAGAGTGAAAAAAGCACAAACCCAGGCCTTTGTCCCCGTTGCAGCAAAGGTCCTACCCCAATGCTGCAAGTTGTTCCCTTTATGAGGCCCCTGAACAAAAAGGTAAAGGAGAAAACACTTCAAAATGCAATGTTTAGGCACCATTGGGAGCAAGAAAGTAAAAACCTGGGTATGCTCTGACCTATAGTTTGAAGACAGAGGAAAAGGGGAAAAAACTGAATCACAGCAAACAGTGTTTTCCTGTACAGCTTGGTGCAAGGAGCTCATAACTGTACCCCGGTGTGTCAGCCTGGCTTTTCTCACTGATCCCAGTTATCCTTATTTTCTGTCATCTGGTGGCTCTGGTGTGCTTCCACTTCTGGCCTTAGTTTTCTTGCTGAAAGGGACTTTGCAAGAAAAGCAGAGGTACATTTGATAAGGTTTTGTTAAATCCGGTATTTGCAGGAGACAGAAAAATTGTGTGGAAGCCTTTCTGCTAAGGGCAAGCTCTTCCCTCCAACTATCACAACAAGGACCCTTTGGGCACATTCCTTCCCAAGGGGCAACCATTCCCCGCTGAGCGAGCCTGGATCTCCTGGTGATTGTGTTATACAGCTATCTCAGCTGTGCAATAGAAATCGCTCTCCCGTAACATTTATCTTCTGCTTTGCCGTCTCTTCTGTTCTTCATTGCTGTTGGCTTCCAGCTTTTGCACATAGTAACATGTTGTAGAAACCAAGACCACAAACTGCTCCATTTCAGCTACGGTTTATTTCCAAAGAGCCAACCAACATCTTCTGAACTAAGATTATTCCTTTTTATAACCCTGTTTGTTCAATGAAATCTATGACTTTCTCATCATGAAGATAAGATGGGTGAGGTTTGGCTGTGGATGTGTTCCAGGACGGAGAAACACTTGTGGGCTTCATTGGTCTCTGGGGAGAGTACAGGAGGAGACCTCTGGGCAGGGTGAGGGCTTGAGGCCCCACTGTTCCTCCCTGAAGGAAAGGGGGGAAAACATGAGTTTGGAAAAAAAAAAATCAATGAAAGAAACTGTCTTACACTTCCTTGGAAAGGCAGCCTCTTGTCTACAGCTGATTACCCAAAGACCCCTCTGTAATTGCATTTTGGTTCGTAAAGGACGCGACAGTTGCAGCCCATCATGTCTGCCATCCATAGCGCACGATGCTTGGCACATCGGGTTTGTGCATCAGCATTTGGGTATACAGAGACCTAAAACTGAAGGCTGAATGGCCTTTTCCTGAAATTTGGCATGTTGATTAAGGCTTTCTTCCACTTTCTAATTAATAAAAAAGACTTAGTATTGCAAAATATTATATATTACTGCTGAACAGCTTGAACTCAATGCAAGAAGCGTTATGGGTGAAATTCTGTCCCTGTCAGCTCTGGAGAGCTCTGGGGGTATTAACAATGTGCTCTTCCTAATGAAAGCAATGAGCCAGCTGGCACATCTGCGTAGTGCAGCACAGTGTATCTGGAGGATGCAATGCTATTTTGATAACGTGGATGTGAGCAGCTTTTCTTCTCTCTTTACAAGGATTGGGAAAAGGGAAAGAGGATGGACAGAGCAGAGCAGTCTCCTGCCCTGCATGCATAAACCCTGGCATGGTTGCAGGTCGGGGCTGATATAAGCAGCAGCCTCAGCATCTCCCCAGGGCTTTTACCTGGTTGCGGTTGGTATTCTGCTGCACAAAATCAAAAGACAGGGAGTTGGCACTCTTTAGGTTTCTGTTAACATATAGGTCATGCCTCCTCCTTGCTGAGAAGTGACCGGGCCTCTCATCAATAAGCCCTCCTGGGTACTCTGGTCCAATAGCTCCTGCTCAGCTCTTTGCAAGACAAAGGCTTTAAGCAGCCAAATCCACTCCTCATCTTCCCCGTTCACTATTGAGCCATCCACTGTCCAAGCCTGCCCATCTCGATGGTACATCTAGTCATTGCATTGTATGGAAACAGCCTGGGTGAGAAACTAATAATGCAGAAAGCGTACCTGTGCTCTTTGCCTGGACATCTGGTCAGTGTGTCTCAGGAGTGCTCAGTTGAGGCTTCACTAATAATTTTTTTCCCTCAAGAAAATCATTGTGTAAGAAGACTAGAAAGATACATATAACATATCTTTGACATTTTGAGAAAAATAAGTATTCCAGAAAGAAAAAAGGGGGAAGGGAGAGGATGGGAAAGAAAATGTTTCTAGGATCATGCTTATTACTCCCTGTATCTAATGAAGTCTCCCCAGTAAGTGATAGAGCAGGTGGTGGAAGAGCCACTTAGAAAGGTCTGACCTCAAGGGAAGAGGCTCACAATCAGGGACCGAGGCTTCCAATCCTGTGAAAGGTGGGGGAAAAAGGCAATACAGGGATTTCAATTTAGATCTCACCAGAAATTCTTTGAACTGAATGCAATAATAAGGAACTGAGTACTAGTGTCTTTGTGATAGAAGGATATTGCTAGTTGTTAATATTTTATACACTGTTTCAGGGCAACTAAGATTGTTTCTCACACCTCTTTCCTACAGAATAACCCTAAATCTGCCAGCAGGAAACCTCAAATATCTTTAATTTGAACACTTGCAGGGTAGACATTAAAAGAAATTATTTAAGATCTGAGTTATGATTGTTTTGGGGTTTTTTTGCTTTGTTTTGTTTTTAAAAAAAATGAAGTACAGAACAGAAGTTCATGGTGTAGAAACAGAGCATTGTCCCATGCCTAAACCTGCCACGTGACCTATTGATGGCAAATGCAAGCTAGCTATAAAGCTATATATATTACACTAAATATAGAAACATAGGCAGGTATACTGTCAGATGGATAATGCCTGGGATTTTTACAATTTGACATAAAAATTACACACATGAGGATTCAAAACTTCCAGTTTTGTTCTACACACTGCTCTAAAGGTTTCTTTTTTTACCTTTTAAGCATCTCTCTCCTGCAGTTGAGAAAATCCCAGTAGATGATTGAATCAACCCTAATGAAACTGACAGAATATGTAGAGCGTAATTCTACACCACACACCCCCCCCCCCAGTTTTCTTTTTATTTGAGAACAGTTTCTTATTTTTGTTAAGGAGAAGTTCACAAATACCTTTATACACCAGCATAAAATCAGGAGAGGTTAAACAAACCACAAACAAACAAACCAAAACCAAAAAAAAGCATGGATAGAGACTCTCAATATATCTAAGATTAAAACAGTAGCCAGAACAAGAGAAAAAACATGCGAGGGAAACATGGTGGAGAGGAAGGGTCTTAAGAGGGTGGAAAAGTTTCCGTATCTAAGCTCTGTTGGGTTACAGCCTAAAGAACGAGTTATTCAGAGGATACAGGAAAAGATAGCTCTTGCAAATTTATCAGAGATTTAGGACATACAGGAAGTAAACTTGAAAAGAAAAATAGTGTTTTCAATACAATTTTGTTGGACCTTAAGAGAGATTCAGAAATTGGAAACATTTGCAATGTGGCTTTGTTTTTTAAAAAAAGTGTTGAGAATTCCAAATATAGCAAAAGGAAAAGATAACAAATGTGCTTGGAGAATTCCTAGGAAATTAAAAGGAAGAAGAAAGATAGAAGGAATGGCAAAAGTGTAAGTAAGAGATGCTGAAGAACAGATGGAGCTGAGGGTCACTCTAACAAGATTAATGGTGATTAGACAATTGAGCAGAAATCTCATTTACTGGGCACTGACCTTTGAACTGAGGTTGTGGGAGGTTAAAGCAGAAGATAATTGCCTTTGAAGACTTTGCTTTGGAGCAATAGCTGGGTGATGTGTAAGGATGGGATTCCCACCTCTGCTGCCTTCCCGGCACACCAAGAGGGGCAGCAGGCAGTGAGGAGCAGAGTTGAGTTAAAGTTTCTTTTAATCATAACATCTCAGAATGATTTGGGTTGGAAGGGACTTTAAAGATCACCCAGTTCCAATCCCCCTGCCACAGGCAGGGACACCTTCCATTAGACCAGGTAGCTCAAAGCCCCGTCTAAACTGGCCTTTCAACAAAAGAAAATTCTTTCAGCCCCGACTCTTAGCATGGCAGTATATTATAGCAATGTTGGGATGAAGCAAGTAGAGGAAAATATACTTGGATGTTTGGGCTCAAGAACATCCTTGTATTTGTTCACTTAGAAACTGGTGGTGTATGAAATTAAAGTATTGAGGTGGATGGGCAGCTCATCTATGGGTGAAGATGCACCAGTGAGTTTTGGAATATTTTCTGATGGAATTTTCCATCATGAGAACATTGGGTTGTCTTTTTTCCTTTTTTTTTTCTTTTGTCCTCAAGTTTCTTGACACAGCCTGTTAACATGTTGCCGTACTCACTGTGACGTGCTGTGGAGGCGAGGGTGCTGTGAGCCAGCTCCATGTGGAGAGGAGAATAAACTCAGCTTAATGTTAAAGGTGTTACTATTGGGGAAAACATGGCTATTACAATACAGGCGGTCTGAGATTTGTTTATGCAAGAGAAATTACACTGCTCATTTACATAAAAAAATAGCATACAAAGAATAATAATTAGCCATTGTACTGGAAAATGTACAATGATGTACACAAATACAGGTATGCTAATAGATTTTTACCATCTTTGTATTTTATTATTCCATGAAACATGACAACATTGAGTTACTTTGACTCATGTTGAATTAATTTGGGTACTAATTAATTTGGGTACTAATCCAGCACCCAAAAGCTTTTGATGAACCAATTAAATTTTCAGCAGATACTTACCATTTCCTGCCACAGACTTGGAGGAGATGGAACTGGGGGAAAGTGTCCCTGGCAGGACTGAAGTTTGAACACAGAAGCACACAAACACCATGAAAACCTGATCTATTTGTCCAAGGAGCAGAAGAAAGGTCTCTTCCTCAGTGCAGAGACGGCAGACATGCATTGGTCACAAGTGTCTACACTCTAAGGACAAACAAAATCTCATGATGTCGTGCAATATTACTCTGATATACTATTCTGTGATTCTGTGATTTTCTGCCCTTGCAGATAATAGATGTATAGCGATTACAATACAAATCATTTCACTTTCAAGAATATGCATGTGATACTGCCAAAACCATTGTTATCCTGAATGTGAAGCCTTTTAGGAAAATATTAGCTTGCTTTCAGAAAATCTGCTGGAATGGAGTATGTGGATCTGGCAGTTTTGCAAATCATAGAAAAGCTGAAAATTGTGCTATGGGTATAGAACTGGATCACAGAGTAGTTTAGGTTGGAAAAGTGCTTTAAGATCATCAGGTCCAACTGTTAACCAAGCACTTCCAAGTCCACCACTAAACCGTGGGTACACTAAACCTACTAAACAGGTAGCCAGCTCACTGTGCTACCTGTTTGGTATCTTTACTGTACCCACGGTAGCTTAAATCCAGTGCAAAGTGACTCCTAATGTGACACTAAACCAGTGACATATCTACACATCAATACCTCCAGGAGTGATGACTCCATCATTTCCTGGGCAACCTGTTCCAATGCTTAACAACCCTTTCAGTGGAGACTTTTTCCTAATACCCAATCTAAATCATGCCTGTGCTAAGTACAGGGGGACAATCACTGCCCTGGTCCTGCTGGCTATGCTATTTCTGTTACAAACCAGGAAGCCCTTGGCCTTCTTGGCCACCTGGGCACACTGCTGGTTCATATTCAGTCGGCTGCCAACGAACATCCCCAGGTCCTTTTCCACTGAGCAGCTTTCCAGCTGCTCTTCCCCAAGCCTGTTGCGTTGCACAGGGTTGTGACCCAATTGCAGGACCTGGCATTTTGCCTTTTTGAACCTAATACTATTGGCTTCAGCCCATTGTCTCAGCCTGTCTAGATCGCTCTGCAGAGCTTTCCTACCCTCCAGCAGACCAACACTCCTGCCCAACTTGGTGTCATCTGCAAACTTACTGAGGGTGCACTCGATCCCTTTGTCTCAGAGCATTTAATAGATAATTAGAAACTCTTTGCCCTTGTGGAAATCTGATTTTACAAGAGGTACTGGGGAAGTTCATCAGCCCGCTTTAGTATAGAATAGGATAAAAATATGTGCAAGGCTGGAGGAGAGGGATTAGTGCATGTATATGAGGTACTGTAGGAGAACACCAATTACTAGAAAATTACATTTTCCAAGACACTAAAGTAATGTTTTTACCCATATTGCAAACATATTATAAATGTGCTTTGAAATATTATGACTTCAAAATGTGAATTTTAAGAGTAAAAATCCCACAATAACAGGAGCACTTCCTTCATGTTTTTGCACATCTATCACTATATAACTAATAGCAGCAGTCACTGCACACAATTTTTACTTAAAAGCAAGAAATGGGAACCATAAAATGACCAGGGTTGAGTTGGAAAGCTAAAAATAGGTGAGAAGGTCAAGAATTTAACTGTGATCTGGTGGGTGCAGGAGTTTGGATTGGGATCAGGCACCTGCAGAAGGGGCTCAAAGCTCAGCAAAAGCTTTAAAAGGAATCTGGAGTGATGAGTTGTAAATATTTAATCATTAAGGGGAACATTCTGTAAACTGTAAAGTGATGCCAGGATCAACCTAATTGCCACTCAAAAGCAGAAACATGGAGGAGTAAGATTGGTGAGCAGGCGGATTACAGGGGCCACCAGCAGCAGGGCTGGCAAAGTGAAAGCAAACCAACAAATTCTGGGCAGGATCTTCCCGCACTTAGAGGCTTTTTTATTTATTTAACATGCAAAATCAGGCTGACCCCCTGAATCTGAAACAGCAGTTTTCCTCTCTTGAACGTGCCACTTGTAGGATGAAGCAGAAGATCTGCTTGTGGTGTCCTCAGCTCTTAGGGGGGAAGCATGGACTATGCCACTTTTCACACTTCCCTGGCTGGCATGGGCCAAGCACTCACACAACAGCCGCTTGTGTTGTCACAGCAGCCTGTGTATGTCCCATGCTATTTATTCCCTTCCTTTTCACAGCAAATTGGAGCAAGAAAGAACAGGGAAACAAAAATGACACTTTTCTACCCAAAGCTTTGCTGCTGGTAAACTTCAAAATATTTTCCTTGCCATGCAATGCTTCACTGCTGATTTTTGTTAACTAAAATAAACTGGAGTTTGCCTACTCTCAGTAAGCAGTGCTTGCTGTTCCATTTAAACATCTTTCTCCAAATCTTCACCTCGTTCTCTTTCACTCGGGCTTGCAGGCAGCTGCCCCCAGCCCAAGCTTTGTTCAGTATAAATGCAGTTGCTGAGCAACCAGGCAACCTCCCTACAGCACAATTTTGGCACATAATCTGTGATTTGTGTGAAACAGAGATGGCTTTAGAAAGGTAGGTAGTTGCCTGCCCTGCTGTAAAACACGTATGGCGGGAGGTTATAACATGGGTCGATGTTGGGGAGTCCAACCCAAGGCTTGCCAAAGCTCTTCCCAATTCCTTCTGGGATGATATCCCTTGAGTGGAGATTAGGTCCCAATTTCCTGTTCCCAAGAAGAAGCAATGATGCTGTCCATGCAGCTGGTGGCACCTGCTGCGTGCACACATGCCATGCAGGTAAGGTCGGTGTGTGCTCCCATCTGCTGCTCTGCACAGCGATGAGTTCAGCTCCGGTGCTTTGAATGCCCTTGTTCCAGCTGAGCTGTAAATTACTGAAAGGGTAAACTTGATGGAAAGGAATTTACAAACTATTAAATAGCTTTTGGGGATATAAACCAGAGCAAAACTGAAGCTTTGGAGTGCTGAGAGCGTGGCTTGCTGCAAGAGTATTCCTCCCTGGGAACATGATACAATGAGAAGAGTGGTTCTGCTCTGGTGACAAGCTAATGATATGACAAGAAGAAAGATTAAACAAACTGCTATAAAATAAAAAAGCTTTTGTGCTATAGGAATATGAACTCTTGCCCTGAATATTTGGGAGTGCTGTTTGCGTGGGCACCATTTTTGCTGTGTTTGGGGTTGAAGATCTGGGCATCTACAAATGAGGTGGTGCAGAATCTTATTTTACATGAAACCCAGAGCCTGAGCTCCTCCTGGAACAACAGGCACAGGGTGGCTGTATATTGTGGCAATAGTTTGGGGTTTTTTTTAGCATTGTTGGATTAATTTATGAGGAGGTGCCATAGCAAGCAGTAAGTCAGAACAGTGACCTGTCCTAGCTGAAGTGTCCCAGGGAAATGCCACAGAGCCTCTTGGATGAGGTGATGTCTCCAAAGCCATGGTGCAAGCATTGCTGCGGGAGCAGAGCATAGGGAGGAAGGAAAAAAGCCTCAAAGATGTAGGCCCTCTTAGTGGGCTTGAATGCAGAAGAGTTTGCATTGCCAGCAAAACAAGCAGCTATCATGTCAGTAGACAAATGTCTATTGATCTTCTAAGGTTGAAGACTTGGGAAAAAAGAAAGCCATAGTTCTCACATGGTTTTCACTGCAATTTGCATGTGGTTAAAACCTTTTGGTTTTGGAATTTCTCTTGTGCTGCATGGAGCTTATAAACACTCCCTGTGCTCAAGCTTTGCAAACCTTGTAATTATGGCCTCCTGGGAACTATGTGTTCTTCTTAGCTGTTTCTCCTTCTATCTTAAGTAGCTGCGGACATGTCAGGCTGGGGCTGTGTATTGATCTTTCTCTTAATTTACCATAGTCTAATTAGTATGAAAATAATCTGAAGAGGAGAAACTCATTGCTGTGCCACGGGAGGGGAACAGAGCTGGGCACAAGCCGCTGTGCATGTAAAACCGGCTCAGGGAGCTTGGGATGCTCCGAATTTAAACACTGCTGAGTTTTTCCAACGCACTCCTCTAAGAGCGTCCCAGCTCTGTAGAACATGTTTAAATATTAATTGGAATATGGCCGGCAGTGCAGGTGTCTTTCACCTCTCTCTTCCCATGCCTCTCATGAGGTTGCTTGGCTGTTCCTATGCTTTCCTCTTCCGACTTTGTGAATATTTCATACAGAGTGATTCAGCTGTGCACAGTCAGCTGGGAGGGCTGCAGGAATTGTGCCTGAGTATAAAGTAAAACTGCAAAGTTAGGGAAAGGGAAGACCTTGCTCCAAAGTCCTGTTTGGTTCTTGAGCCCTCTGCAGAGGCGGGAGTGCTTTCAGCTGTGACCTGGGGATGCTCTTGGACTGCAAGGAATAGCGAAGTGTTGCAGTTGCACCTAATAAAGTCGATTGTCTATACAAAGTAATTATAATCTCACTAGTTGGAGAGAGAGATTGCACAACAATAGTTGTGTAATTCTGCTCCTTCTGACCACAGGGGACTAATTCCTGGAATGGATATTTTAGGAACTGGTATCAGTGCAACAGGAATGACAGGGAATGCGCTGCCCACCAGAGTAATCTGAGTGCTGGGCATGAAGGTTTGCTCCCAGCAGGTAAAAATGTTGTTTTACACTCTTTTCATCAAAGCAAAGGATCCTTGCCAATCCCCCTGGGTGGGTCCCACCCCCGTGTCTTGCACAATAAGATTGTGCAAGGATTTTGTAGGACTAATCTGTCCAGGTAATGCTCTGTGTGTGGGTGATAGGGAAGCAAGGGCTATTCCCCATAATACTGAATGAAAATAATGTATTAATCTGACATGGATGTAAGGGTTACATGTTGGTATTTCCGATACCCTATACTGAATATCAGTATATCCACCCATAAAATGTTAGCACCACCTGAGTGGGACAGCACTGCAGACCAGAAGACCCTGTGCACCTCTGCAGAGATATTTCCTGTCCCACCTGCACCAGCTCTCTGCACGGTGGCTCAGCACCCCATATTATTGCCAGCCAAGATCACTATCAGTCCACAACCCACACTTCAGGGGGAATAAGCGTCCCTTTGAGGCATAAGACCTGAGTAGCTATGAGGATGATGCATGGGCCCCTTACCTCCCAGCTCAGGCATATACTGGTGCCTGTCCTGCCCCAAGGGTCTCTCCTCCTGGCGCTGCCAGGGGAGAGAGTGGTCCCCTCACTGGGACCCAGGTGTGCTCTGGACGCTGAGACACAAGGTGTCCTGCTGAGAGGGTTTCCTGCTCAGCTTGCGCATGGCCCAGAGGAGCAGCTCTAAGTGTGGCTTAACTCCTGGTGTGCCGGGGGAACAGCGTTTTGCTTCAAATACACAAATGAGAAACGCTTCACATCCGACTTTGTGGAAAAAGGGAGGAAAATGCTTTCCTTAGGTTGAAAGAAAAATCATCGCAGCATTTAAAAATGTTTCTGTTCCCTGTTTGTTTCGATAATGTTAATTTTTTCCCATTTTTTCTGGAATTTTAATTATCTGCAAAACACTTTTTGCAGGAGTTGTTTCGGTTTTGAGAAAGCTGCATAAACTCTGCTTGAGGCTGATATTTGAGCATGCTCGAGTCCCACATGGAGCGAGAGCGTACCAGGGAGAGATGGATTCCAGATGTTTGCAGCTGTCACGTGGTAACAGTTGATTTTGTAAGTAATAGAGTTCCTTGAGTATCTGATTTTGGCAGCAATTTCCACTTTTGTCTAAAGAGAAACTGCACAGGAAGTTAGAAAGTACAAGACAAAGGAGTATTTTTAGCTAACTCAGCTGTGAAACTGCATAGAGAGGCAGGATCGGAGGAGCGGTACTGGAACACAACAAGGACACTCGCTCAGGTTCCTGCTGGTTGGGGCAAAAAATAAACACTTCTTCCCTTTGCAGTCTCTCCCAACTTCCTGCAAGCCTTTCACCATGAGTTGTACCTAGACGAGCCCTTGGACAAGTTAGTCTTCATGAATTTGCCTCACCCTTACCCTGCATATGGCCATTCAGGAATACGTTACGAGGGAAGCTGTGCTTTGCTTTTTTTGACTAATAATAGAGATTTTTCTTTGGAGCAGGCAGTAATTAGCTGGAAATGGTAAGATACAGGCACTTGTGTATGTATAGAGAGAGGGCATTTTAAACATGATTTAGCACCGTTTCTAAACCTGCCTGCAGTCTTTGTTTAGGTTAAAACCAGCTGGTTCCTGACCTTCACTATTACTTCTAAGAAGGTTAATAGCTGCTCTGCAAGTACATCGTGCTTAACCTGCATGGCCCTTTCTCAGCAATGCAGAACATTTTCCTGAGCTCCCAAGTGTTCTCGTCAGTACACAGCAGCATTGGTCCTTGGCTAGTATTCGCATTGTGTCCAGTAAAAAGTTTGCAGTGTGTCCTGCTGATGCATTCACTGGGCTGAAGCTACTAATGTGCTGGGAGAGGTGAGGGAAAGACTTTTCTTGCACAGGCGCAGGGCACCAAGCACCACCGAAGTTTTGGCCTCATTGCAGATAATGCTGCTCCAGTTAAGAAAATGTGGTTACATGGGTTTATGGTAAATCCTCTGAAAAGAACATCAAAGAAGAAGTAAGTGGCAGCAGAAATACGCTTCATAGAAATGGGGCTTATAACAGTGATGGGGTCTTTGTGAAAAATGGCTGTTAACTGCACAAATCTGCCCTCTGCAATTTCTGTAACATTATCTATAATGTGGAAGAAGG